>NC_057803.1:368888400-368894482 GCF_018294505.1 Triticum aestivum
GAGCGAGGGAGAAGTGAGAGGGGGTCGGGGCTGCGTGGCGTCGCGGGAGGGACCAGGGAAGGAGGAGGCAGCCAGGCAGGGAGGAGGTGGCCTCCTCGGCCACGCGCGTGCGAGCACGCAGCTGCTCCCACTGGCAAGAGGAAGACAACAGGGGGGGGGGGAGTAGCGGTGGCGGGCTGGGCCGCGCTGGGCCGGTCCTGTTGGGCCACCAGGTGGGCTTCACAGGTAAGTCCTTCTCTCTTTTATATCTGTTCTGGTTCTCTTTTCTATTTCTGCAATTTGTTTTTGGATTTGATTTAAAATATCAAATCATTTTATAAAATCCTGGAAATAATTATGGGTGCTTTCTGAATTATTTCAGTGACCCTTAACAATTTCCAACATTTATTTGAACATTTAAATTATTTATAGTATTCAAATGCCCAAAGTCAAATACAATATGGTTTATTCAAAAAATCCAAAAATGTCTTGGAAAAATATCCATCATCTCTGGATATGGTTTTCACCCTTTTCCAGTGATCATGAACATTTTTGCAAACCAATTTGGGTTCTTTGAAAATATTTTGAAGTTGAACCTATTTGCAATGCTTTGGTGCTAGGGCTTGGTCATCCCCATTTCAAATTTCATACAATTTAAACATGTTGCACACATGAAGCTAGCCTAGAGCATTACCAGAAGCTAGGGATGTGACACAAACCCCGGGAAGTTTTGCCGGCAAAGAACTCCAAGGACGGAGTTGGGCCGGCAGACACTATGATGGCGGTCCCAATCCCTGCAGCATGACAAGGCCAATGCATTAGTTATTTGAAGAAACGTGAATGCAGAAGGTACAAAAATATTAAATGCACTTACGTGCCTCTCCCCATCAGGGAAAATCAACCACCTCTGCTCGCGGGTCACCGGCACGGACGGGAGCCGTGTAGCACCACGCTGGTAGACGTTGCCCCCCTCCTCCCCCTCCTCATCAGTCGGCTCCCTGCCATCATCAGCATGGCCACTCGGCTCCCCGCCATGCTCAGGCTGACCCGACCAGGTACCCCATCCAGACGTGTGCTCCTCCGGGGTCTCGTGGGCCGAAGGCCCGTCGACCCGAGGCTCATGGGCCGAAGACTCATGGACCGGAGGCTCGTGGACCGGAGTCCGTGCAGCCTCCTCCTTAGACGAGTCCACCCTAGTAGTCACGTGCTCGGGTGAAACAGCTGGGGGCGGTGGCGAGGAAGGCGCCGTACGAGTCACCCTACCTCCTCTCCCGTGACCACATGCTCCAACTCCTCTCTTCTTCTTCCCTCGTCCCCTGCTGGGCACCGCGGTCGACGAAGAAGGGCCCGGCGGTGTCTCCATACTGTCCAGCAACGCTCGGCGGAGAGGTGCATGTGGAATGGAAGACCTCGCACCACGCGCCGACAAAGAAGGGGCCTCAGTGCGCTCCCGACCAGCGCCCACCATCTTTCAACACCTGCCATGACAAAGAATAAATGAAATTAGTACAACATAAAAAAAGTACCGACATGAATAATAATATGTATATCACTTAAGTGTATCATCATCAAGTACAACATAAAACAATTGAATACCTGACACTGCTAATAATCTCGATCAGTATCATCAATAAATGCATAATCATCATCATCACTATAATCAATGATGGGCTCATAGGGTTCATTGGCATCAACATGTGCAAGGCCACCTTGACGTAATCGGTCAAGCATTGACAGGTCATCCACAGCAGTAACCTCTTCTTGTTCCGGCTCTTCTTGTTCCTCCTCTGGGATGATGTCGGATTCATTGTCGCTGTCTACTTTAATGTTTTGGGGTGAAGTATAGCAGTTCTTGAAACTCTTTTTGGAAAGACGTGTCTCTTGGAAGAATTCTCCTTCATATGTGTCTGGGTTAATGTGAGGTTCATAATCCTCTTCCTTTGGGGGAGAAAGTCTAGCACGTGGCGGCACTTCATAAACGACATCCCAACCTTTCAAATTTGGATTAGTTTGGCAGGCCCACGGTAGATAGAATACTTGGGTCGCCTGTTGAGCCATAATATAGACATCAGGAACATCTAAATGAGTGCTTTGGTTGATTTCAACTAGCCCTATATGTTCATGAGTCCTTTTAGTCTCCTTCGGCTGAAACCAATAACATTTGAAGACTACGACATTTGGTGGGTTTTCACCATAGAACAGAAGTTCATAAATTGCTTCAACTCTCCCATAATACTCGGTACCTCCTTCGCCGATAGCAGATACACAACAATTTGTAGACTTTCGGTCGGCCATAGATAGCTCTTTGCCATAGGTACGAAAGTGATACCCGTTGATGTCGTACTTGTCAAATGAACGGACCTTATAGTCAAAACCATTAGCGACTTGTCTCAATTCGGCGTCCATAGACTCTGAATTATCCTACAAGTTTAATATGAAAGGATTGTTGCATTATGCACAAATTAGCGAATGAAATTAAATTGTCTAATAGAAATTACCGTTTGTTTGAACCAAGAGATGAAACCGGGATAGCCACCTCCTTGCTTTGCGAGAAGCTCATACTCTTCGACAGAATCCTGTTGGATCTCCGCTCCATACGAGAATATGGCGATGTATCGACTGTATGACATATCCAGGAATAAGAGTAGTTCAAAGGAAATAGAAGTTGCGAAACAATGTACCGAGAACTTACTCGATGTACGGCCGCACTTCTATCAGGTTGTTGAAGATATACAACGAAATGGTCCGCCATTCTTTGTTATCCAAAGATACTGGATGTGAAACACTAGCTGGTGCGAGATTCCCTTTGAATAGGCTGAGGTTGGATCCACCCTTTTTAGGCTCGTCAGCATTGTACCGAGGCTTCGGATTATGCAAATGATGATTTTTGGCTTCGTAGTGCGCTGTTACGAAGTTTGCCGCCTCCTCTGTGATGAATGCCTCAGCCATCGATGCTTCAATTCTACGTTTATTTTTACATTTTTCTCGAAGCGTCTTCTCCATCCTCTCAGTTGGGTAGCACCAACGATTTTGCACGGGCCCCCCCCAATCTTGCCTCGGTCGGGAGATGCAAAATCAAATGTTGCATTGGATTAAAGAAGCCCGGTGGAAAGATCTTCTCTAACTTGCAGATCAACTCCGGCGCCAACTCTTCCATTTCTTCTAGCACGCCAGGCGATAGTTCTTTCGCACAAAGAACACGGAAGAAATAGCTGAGTTCTGCCAGTACTAGCCATTCATCCTCAGGGATGAAGCCACGCAACATCAGCGGCATTACCCGCTCAATCCAGATGTGCCAATCATGACTCTTGAGACCAAATATCTTCAGTTTATCAAGATTTGCACCCCTCTTTAGATTCCCTGCATACCCATCGGGGAACATCAACTGCTGTTGCACCCACAAGAGAATTTCCCTCATAGCTGGCCTTCCAAGATTGAACCATGCCTTTGGCTTCGTCCAGTTCTACTTTCCTTTCAGTTCTTTCATGTTTTGTAACGGCCTATCACATAGCGCCTCCAGATCGACTCTAGCCTTAGTATTATCCTTTGACTTCCCATCTATGCCAAACAGTGTACCAAAAAGTGCCTCGGCGATATTCTTCTCAGTGTGCATCACGTCGATGTTGTGTGGGCAAAGGAGGTCTTTGAAGTAAGGCAGATCCCATAAGCATGTTTTGTGAGTCCACGCGTGCTTAGTATTATACCCCTTGAAGTACCCTGGACGTTGTGGATCTGGCTCGAGAGCGTTTAACTGATCCAGGGTCTGTTGGCATGTCAATGCAGGTGGTGCAGAGTTTTTGAAAACTCTACCCCTGATGAAGTTCTTCTTGTCTTTCCTGAACTTATGGCGAGGATCCAGGAACTGTCTATGCATGTCGAAGCAAGAAAACTTGCGACCGGCCTGAAGCCAACGAAACTCAAGAGCTCCCTTGCATGTGGGGCACGGGAACCTTCCATGCACACACCAGCCAACGAATAGCGCATACGCCGGCAAGTCATGCATCGAGTACATGTACCAGACACGCATTATGAAGTTCCGTTTGCTAAAGGCGTCGTATGTCTTGAACCCATTATCCCAGGCTTCTTGCAATTCGTCCTTAAGAGGTTGCATGTACACATTCATATTTTTGCCCGGATAGTTGGGTCCTGGAATTATCAACATCAGGAAAATGTTCTTTCTTTGCATAATCTGTCCGGGGGGGAGATTGAGTGGAAAGACAAATACGGGCCAACAACTATATTGGGCTGCCGTCATACCAAACACACTAAACCCATCCGTGCTGATGCCGACTCGAGGATGCCTCGGATCTGCCGCTTTGTCAGCATGTAATTCATCAAACTTTTTCCACGCAACACCATCCGATGTGTGTACCATCATCAGATTCCCATCTGCATCTAGTTCGGTTCTTTTGCCTGTTTTGTGCCATGTCATTTGTCTGGCCGTCTCTTCGACCATGAAGAGACGTTGAAGTCTTGGTACGATTGGCATATACCGAAGAACACTAACGGGGATTTTGGTCTGTGTCTTCTCACCCATACCGTTGTCTACCACAATATACCTGGAAGACTTGCAAATGGGACAATAGTTCAAGTCCGCATAGTCAAGCCTAAATAAGGCACATCCTTTCTCACAGGCATGTATCTTCTCATAGGGCATCTTCAATGCACGGAGGATTTTGTCCGACTGGTACAGGTTTGCAGGCATTACATGGCCTTTGGGTAGAAAGCGTCCAAATACTGTCATAATTGCGTCATAGCATTCTCTACCCAAGTTGAACTGAGCCTTCAGAGCCATTACTTGTGAGATGGCATCCAACTGACAAAGCTCAGTGTGCACGTGGAGCGGACGTTTCGAAGACTCCAACATTTCATTGAAGGCCTTTGCAGATTCCTCCATCTCCTCGTCCGAATCCCGAGCATCATCATAGCCTTGCACCATGTTTTCCATCCCGGTACCATGCTTGTCGGTGCGACGATGATCCACCTCAGCTCGGTCACGTTGGGCAGACTCACCATGAAATGTCCACACCGTATAATCGGGCGTAAAACCACTCTTCTGCAGGTGTTTGCCCATTTCAGCCTCTGTCTTCTTTTCCCAATTGCCGCACCGGAAACAGGGGCACCAGGTTTTCTTTTGGCCATTTGCAAATGCGGCTTGCACAAACCCCTTAGTTTTTGTGAACCATTCAGCGCTCCATTTGTTCTGACCAGTGTGACCGGTATACATCCAAGCATAGTCACTCATCTCGACTTTCAGAGCTACTGGACACACAACAATTATATATGTAATTCACCACGTATATATTCATTAGTTGATCTACTTTGTCAATTTTATTACGTCCATGCAACCTACACTCTAATAGGTAATGATAGGTCCTAATCCCACCCGTGTATGTGTAGATTGGGTTCATTTTCCCATGCTATGCTCCGGATCCGACGCAAAATTTCGGCAGCACCTCCCCGCTGTTCTCCTGATACACGTCTCTGCAATAAACAGAGAGGATGTGTACCCAGAGAACAACAGGGGAGGCACTGACGAAATATATGCGTCGGATCCGGAGCAAAGAATATGGGAAAACGAACCCAATCTACACATACTCGGGCTGTCCATGGATAGCGTTGGACAATTCAAAAGAATCAAGGTTATAAATATGCAAATGCATGCATATTTATAACTATGACGCTTTCGAACGGGAGAAACATATTGGTTACGCATACTGATGATTCAAGACACATATATAGCTAGCTATCAAGTTTCATCGGAATAGATCAAATAATTAATGGGGGAGGAGGACTTGTCATTTGTGCTCACCCACGAACGAAGGGGCAGAGCTCGTCAAACGCACGGCAAGGTCGTCGAACACCAAACCTCGCAGCGATGAAACAACTGCACATTTAAAACTACACGATCAACACAATTATATATGATGTTTTTCATAACAAAATCGAAAAATATATGACCTAACTAATAATTCACAAATATATGACCCCGTCGGCCTCTGGAAGGCCAAAGAACACCTTTTCCGGAGGTGTCGGTGGTCGGGGTGTCCTGTCGGTGTCGGGGTGCCTTGTCGGGGTCGGGGGGTCGGGGTGTCGTGTCGAT
>NC_057803.1:368894728-368895632 GCF_018294505.1 Triticum aestivum
CGGGGTGCCGGGTACCGTGTCGGGCCGGGTTTTTTTCCTTTTCTTCTTCTTCCTCCTTTTCCTTTTCTTCCTTTTTTTCCTTCTTCTTCTTCTTCTTCTTCTTCTTCTTCTTCTTCTTCCTCCTCCTTTCCTTTTTCCTCTTCTTCTTCTCCTCCTCTCCTCTTTTTTCTTCTTCTTCTTCCTCTTCTTCTTTTTTCTTCTCCTCCTCCTCTTCTTCTTCTTCCTTTCCTTTTTCCTCTTCGTTGTCACACCCTAGCTAGTTCATGCATTAGAGTGTTGCATCATGTCTATCCTTTCATCAGAAACTTGAAATGGGGATGTCAGAACCCCCAGCCCCCTCTGAAACCAACTAGGGTTTACTAAAAACTTTTTCAATGAACCTGAAATGCCCTTCTAAAATGTCCATCATTTTTGTCTTGGTTCAGAACCTCTGCCAAAAGTGTTGCACAATTTTCTAGGTCATCTTAGGGTGTTTGAATTAAATGATAAGTATTTGAATTTGGGATTTAAAATTATATAAAATATTTCAAATGCTCAAATATTCCTAAACTGAAATGTTTCATGTTGGAAATATTCCAACTTTGGACCAGGAGCAGTTTGGTGATTTTAGGAGTTGCCTAGGTATTTTTAATAATTCAACAAAGTTGCAGAAAAATAGAAAAAGAAAAAAACAGAAAGGAAAACTTACCTGGCGCCTACAACCCGGCCCACCTGCCGGCCCAGCCCAGCGCCGCGCCAGCGAGCTGCTTGCCGGCCAGGCAGGCAGGCAGGTGCTCGACGGCGAGCACCGCATGGGTGCCACGCACCTGCTCGCCGCCTCGCCGCTCCACTCGCCCGGCTAACGACGTGGATCGCTCCCCCTCGCTCTCCCGAACCCCCCAGACACCCCCTCTCCTCTCCAGCT
>NC_057803.1:368896107-368928132 GCF_018294505.1 Triticum aestivum
AGGGGCGACGGGGCGGCGGCGGTGGGGTGGGAGGTGGTGGCGGGGCGCGTCGGCGAGGAGAGAACAGAGAGTAACGGGCAGGGGGGTACGGGCCGTTAGGTAGTGTCCTCTTTGCCGTCCGCCTGTCTTTGCCGTCCGCCCATTTGCCTCTTTGCCGTCTGCTGGCAGGCGGCAAAGAGGTGGGCCGTTAAGTATTTTTCCAACGGGCGGGGGGTGGGGGCCACCTCTCTCTTTGCTGTCTGCCAGCAGACGGCAAAGAATGCCAGTGGACGGCAAAGATTCTTTGCCATCTGCTGGCAGACGGCAAAGAGCTCGCGGACGGCAAAGAGAGCGTCTGCCATTTCTTTGCCGTCTGCTTTTGGGTAGCTGATGGCAAAGAGCTTCTTTGTCGTCCGCTAGCTGACGGCAAAGAGCTGGCAGATGGCAAATGAGCTGATTCCATTAGTGATAGTAGGCATGTTGCAAGAGGCGTAATCTTTACACATCCCATGTACTGAATAAGAAAGGAATAAAGAGTTGGCTTACAACCGCCACTTCAAACAATACATAAATATAGTATTACATCATCCAAAATACAATCAAGGTCCGACTACGGAACCAAAATAAAAGAAGACCACCCATAATGCTAGATCCCTGATCGCCCCAACTGGGCTCCACTACTGATCAACTAGAAACGAAACAACACAATGAACACGATCTTCATCAAGCTCCTCCTTGAGCTTGGTTGCGTCACCTGCACGGTATCATCGGCACCTGCAAACTAGTTTTGGAAGTAATCTGTAAGTCACGGGGACTCAGCAATCTCACACCCGCGAGATCAAGACTATTTAAGCTTATGGGTAGGAAAAGGTAGTGAGGTGGAGCTGCAGCAAGCACTAGCATATATGGTGGCTAACTTACACAAATGAGAGCGAGAAGAGAAGCAAAGCACGGTCGTGAACTAGAAGTAATCAAGAAGTGATCCTGAAGCTACTTACGTTCAAGCATAACACAAGACCATGTTCACCTCCCGAACTCCGCCGGAAGAGACCATCACGGCTACACACGCGGTTGATGCATTTTAATTAAGTTAAGTGTCAAGTTCTCTACAACCGGACATTAACAAATTCCCATCTGCCCATAACCGTGGGTACGGCTTTCGAAAGTTCAAACCCTGCAGGGGTGTCCCACCTTAGCCCATCACAAGCTCTCACGGTCAACGAAGGATATTCCTTCTCCCAGGAAGACCTAATTAGTCTCGGAATCCCGGTTACAAGACATTTCAACAATGGTAAAACAAGACCAGGATGACCGCCCGATGCGCCGACATCCCGATAGGAGCTGCACATATCTCGTTCTCAGGGCAACACCGGATGAACACTACGTACAACTAAAACCAACCCTCAAGGTTCCCCGAGGTGGCGCTACAAGTGGCTCTGTTTCGGACCAACACTTAGAGAAGCACTGGCCCCGGGGGAGGGGGGGCTTAAAATAAAGATGACACTCGAGAGCGCGACTCCCAAGGGAAAAGTAGGTGGTGGTGAGGCAAATGGTAAAACCAAGGTTGGGCCTTGCTGGAGGAGTTTTATTCAAAGCGAACTGTCAAGGGGTCCCCTTAACACCCAACCGTGTAAGGAATGCAAAATCAAGGAACACAGCACTGGTATGACGGAAACTAGGGCGGCAAGAGTGGAACAAAACACTATGCATAAGTGTAACGCCCTCGATGCGGCTATATCTCCCACGTGTCGAAGCACAACTTAGAGGCATAACCGCATTGAAAGCAATGTTGCAAGTGAGGTAATCTTCACACAACCCATGTAATACATAAGGGAAAGAGATACATAGTTGGCTTACAATCGCCACTTCACACAAATACATGAATAAAGCATTACATCATCCAAATACAATCAGGGCCTGACTACGGAGCCAAAATAAAAGAAGAACCACAAATGCGACACAGATCCCCGATCGACCCCAACTAGGCTCCACTACTGATCAACTAGAACGAAAAAACACAAAGGACAAGATCTTCATAGAGCTCCTCCTTGAGCTTGGTTGCATCACCTGCTCGGTAACATCGGCACCTGCAAACTAGTTTTGGAAGTATCTGTGAGTCACGGGGACTCAGCAATCTCGCACCCTCGCGATCAAGACTATTTAAGCTTATGGGTAAGGTAAAGGTATGAGGTGGAGCTGCAGCAAGTGACTAGCATATATGGTGGCTAACCTATTCGCAAAAGAGAGCGAGAAGAGAAAGCAAAAGCACGGTCGAACAACTATAATCAAGAAGTGATCCTAGAACAACCTACGTCAAGCATAACTCCAACACCGTGTTCACTTCCCGGACTCCACCGAGAAGAGACCATCACAGTTACACACGCGGTTGATGTATTTTAATTAAGGTCAACTTCTGGTTTTCTACAACCGGACATTAACAAATTCCCATCTGCCCATAACCGCGGGCACGGCTTTAGAAAGTTCATAACCCTGCAGGGGAGTCCCAACTTAGCCCATCACAAGCTCTCACGGTCAACGAAGGATATTCCTTCTAGCGGGGAGACCTGATCAGACTCGGAATCCCGGTTACAAGACATCCTCGACAATGGTAAAACAAGTCCAGCAAGACCACCCGTTGTGCCGACAAATCCCGATAGGAGCTACACATATCTCGTTCTCAGGGCACACCCGATAAGCTAAGCGTACGGGAGCCAACGTAACCCAAGTTGCCAAGGGACTGGCCCGCACGGTGCTCTGGGTTGGACCAACACTCAGAGGAGCACTGGCCCGGGGGTTCAATAAATATGACCCTTGGGCAGGCCTACCCAAGGGAAAGAAAAGGCTAGGTGGCGAATAGTAAAACCAATGTTGGGCCTTGCTGGAAGAGTTTTATTCAAGGCGAACTGTCAAGGGGTTCCCATAATAACCCAACCGCGCAAGGAACGCAAAATCCGGGAACATAACACCGATATGATGGAAACTAGGGCGGCAAGAGTGGAACAAAACACCAGGCATAAGGCCGAGCCTTCCACCCTTTACCAAGTATATATATGCATTAATTAAATAAGAGATATTGTGATATCCCAACAAATATCCATGTTCCAAACATGGAACAAACTCCAATCTTCACCTGCAACTAACAACGCTATAAGAGGGGCTGAGCAAAGCGGTAACATAGCCAAACAATGGTTTGCTAGGACAAGGTGGGTTAGAGGCTTGGCTTAACAATATGGGAGGCATGATAAGCAAGTGGTAGGTATTGTAGCATAGGCATAGCAAAAGAGCGAGCATCTAGCAAGCAAAGATAGAAGTGATTTCGAGGGTATGGTCATCTTGCCTGAGATCCCGCAAGGAAGAAGAACGAGTCCATGAAGAAGACAAACGGACGTAGACGAACGGTTCCTCACAAACGCGACGTTACCAGAACCAACCCAAAGAAGCACACCGGAAAGAAGCCAACAACATAGTAAACAACCCTCACATAATCATGGTATGATGCACAAAAAAGTATGATGCATGTCCGGATTAAAGAGGCATGGCATGGCAAAGTGCACAAGCAAACCTACAAATTAAGTGGAGCTCAATATGCAACTCCGTTGCATATTGACCGAACACCACATCAATTATTTAGTTCACTCTCGTTTAGGTACTCCACAATATTAAATGTTGGTTAACATGGCAAGAGGGTGAAGCAAATGAAAACTACCCATCTAGTCAAGTTTAAATGAGACCTGGAACAACAAACAACAAATCCGGAAACTCCTCATGTGCATATATTAGGTTAGGTCCTGTTCTGCCCTAAACCATATTTTATAGTTGTTAGGCATGCAAAACAATGTCACCATGATAAACTAGGCAAAATTCTACCCCATTTACATATAAAGTTTATTAAGTTCGGAGCTACGGTTAATTAGTTATGAATTAAAGCATTTTAGCATGTCCATACAGCAAATTTAAGCAAACAGCATTTTAGACATTTTAAACATAGATGAAAGTTGCATATTATTAAACTAGACAAAATTCTAAGAAACTTTCGTATTTAAAACATTTTAATCCGATGCACGGTTTTTGAGTAATTATATGCATGATCTAGGGGGACTTTTTTGCAAAACAGGCAGCATCTGGAAAATTAGGAAAATCGCTGGACAAAAAAAACATGTAACGGGCTGGATCTGGAACAGAGCTGGGGAGCTGCTCACATTGGGCCTCGGCCTGTTTGGAGAGGAGACCAGCTGGTGGAGAGGCTGGGCCTCAACGTCTTGCTGGTCCGCGAAGAAGCACAAGTCGAGGCCGGCCTAGGCACTCGATCGTGACGCAGTGGCGGCTGGCACGCTGCTGTAGCTGGGCTTCACGTGAAGGAGAGAGCTGGGCCTCGGGGCTTGCGGCTGGGCTGGCTAGGCGTTTGATCCGTGGAGCTATCTTCTCTGCGGGCTGGAGTGGAGATGGGCCGGAGGCTGCAGCTGGCAGGCCGCGGTGCTGGGCTCGTCCCGCTCCTCGATCCCGTCTGGATCGAGCGAGGGGGTGCGGGGCCGCAGTCAACGCGCAGGACACGCTCGAGACGAGCATGAGGCAGTCGAGGCAGGGGCCGCGGGCACAGGATCTGGTGCTGCCGTGGATACAGGCGAGGAGGACGACTCTGGCGGGGTCAGCAGGGCGAGGACGACGGCGACCGGACGCGGGAGGGGGCGAGGGAAGCAGCTGGGTCCGGATCCGGCAGTCTGCGTCTTGTTGTAGGTAACCGGACACAGCAGGACGGCAACGGCGACACCGTGGAGCTTGGGCGAGTTCCTGCCCGTTCCTGGGAAGGAGAGAGAGAGCCACCATGAGAGAGAGAGAGGGAAAATCAGGAGGAGGATTGGAGGACAGAGAGGAAGGGTCGGCGACCCGTGGGGCTCCAGCAAGGTTGGGAAGGTCCGGCGGCATGAACATGCAGGGCGGCGGGGACAAGCTCGGTGCTCACGATCCATTCAGGATCGATCAGAGGAGGGAAGAGGAGGCACGGCCTCGATCGTGCTCGAGCAGACAGGCGGTGACGAGGCAAGGCGGTGGTAGTTCGGCACTGAAAACAAAGAGAGTGGCGGCAGGGATGGATTGGATCGATGGAAGGATGGGACATGATCCCTAATTCCTAGGATTGCCCATTATATACGCAGGTGGGTTAGGTTAGGGGCTACCTCATCCCTACGATCGTAATCGTACGGTCGCGAATAAAATAGTTAGGGAGCCCAAATAAGAAAACGATGACGTTTTGTAGATGTTTGGGGATGATCCGGACACAACGGTGGCGACAGCCCGGGTCGGGTCCAGGACAACTTTCTGGCGCGCGCAAGGAGGGTCGCGGGCTGACGAGAGGTGTTAGGTAGGGCCTGGCGGACTATGGAGAGCGGTTTGGTCTGAGAGAAGAGGGGAGAGATGCAGCCCGGCACGGTTTACGGAGACCGAAAACGTCCGACGTTAGACCGGCTATACTGCCGCTATAGTTATCCGTTGGGGCGTCAAACAGACTCCGAATGCGATGAAACTTGGCATGCGGCCTACTAACAACAAAACAACACCGGACACCAACTTTCATCCCATTACGAGAACATTTTTCGGCCACTTATAAAATAATATCTTGGACATGCCGCGGGCGCGTGCAAGTGTGTCTGGGCTCAGAATGGACAACGCAGAGAACGAGGAGGCCGAGGCGGATGCAAGTTTTGAAAACATGATGATGCAATGCACATGATGACATGATAATATGCAACACGCAAGCAAATGACATGGCAACAACGGCAAATAACTGGAGGACAACTGGCACATCAGTCTCGGGGCGTCACAATAAGGCCGAGCCTCCACCCTTTACCAAGTATATAGATGCATTAATATAAATAAGAGATATTGTGATATCCCAACATATCCATTTTCCAACATGGAACAAACTCCATCTTCACCAGCAACTAGAAACGTATAAGGGGAGCTGAGCAAAAGCGGTAACATAGCAAACAACGGTTTTCTAGGAAAGGTGGGTTAGAGGCTTGACATGGCAATATGGGAGGCATGATATAGCAAGTGGTAGGTATTGCGGCATAGCAATAGAGCGAGCAACTAGCAAGCAAAGATAGAAGTGATTTCGAGGGTATGGTCATCTTGCCTGAAATCCCGCAAGGAAGAAGAATGAGTCCATGAAGAAGGCAAGCGGACGTAGACGAACAGATCCTCACAAACACGACGTTATCAGAACCAACCCGAAGAAACAAAACCGGAAAGAAGCACACAACATAGTAAAACAACCATCACATAAACTTGGCATGATGCACAACCAAGTATGATGCATGTCCGGATTAATGAAGCATGGCATGGCAAAGTGCACAAGCAATCCTACAAATTAAGTGGAGCTCAATATGCAACTCCGTTGCATATTGACAAAACAGCATCTTAAACATTTCAAACATGGATAAAAGTGGCATATTATGAAACTACACAAAATTCTAGGCATTTTACATATATAAGTTGTTTTAATCCGATGCACGGTTGTGGAGATATTAAATGCATGAATCTTGGGAGGTTTTCTACAAAATAGGTAAAGCACTGGAATATTGCTAAAATCGCGGACAAGGGAAAAAACACACTGGGCCGAATCTGGTTGGCCCAGTAATGTACATGAGAGGGAGTGGAGAGGGTCTGCTCACTTTGGGCCTAAAGGAGAAGATGGGCCGGCTCGGATTGGTGGAGAGGGAGGCTGGAAGGGGTGCTGGGCCTAGGTGCATGCCCCACGCTGGCGCTGGAACGGGTCAACGCAGGGATGGGCGAGCCGCTGCGGCTCTCTGTTCTAAAGAAAACAAACGGCAGAAGGCCATGGCGATGGAGAATTCGCAGGAGGGAGGGGTCCTGGCGGTGAGGTCGGCGGGAACCGGCCGGAACGGTGCAGATTCGATGGCTAGGCGGCGGAGCAGAGGAGATCTGGTCCAAATCGGGGCCGAGGCGCGAGCTTGACGGGCGGCTTGGTCCATGGCGGCGGTGGTGGTCCTGCAGGGAGGCCTCAGGCGCCATGGCGGCGGAGGGAGGCGGCTTCGTCATGGCTCGTCGGATCTTGCCGGAGATGGGGCGAAACCGAGGTCGAGGAGGCATAGAACCACTCGATTCGGTGGTGAGGTGAGCTTCATCGTGCGTCCATGGCAGGGCCTTGGTTCCCCTGGTACAGAGACGGGGAGAGAGTTGAGAGAGAGGAGGAGCAGAGAAGTGAAGGAAAATGGGAAGGAGAGGAAGAGAAGGGGAGCGATGCGGGGTTGGTCCTGCTGGTGTTGCTCCGGCGGGACAAAGGGTGGTGATGGGACTCCGGCATGGAGCTGCTGCTGCACAGGTTCGAGCAGGGAGAGGGCGACGGCTTGGCAGTTAAGGTCACTAGTGGTGGCTGGCTGGCTCGGTGGATTTTCGGATCAGGAGGTGGCTCGGGATTGGTTCGGTGCTGAAAACGAGGGGAGGTGGTGGATCGGGAGGGATCCCGATGGAGAGAGTGGCGGCAGCAAGGGGGATTGGTGGATTTGACAGGATAGGCTAGGGTTTGACTGGTTATTTGTAGCATTGGATTTAGGTTAGGGGCTAACTCGTCCCTCCGATCGCAATCGGACGACCGCGAATAAAATAGCTAGGGAGTCCAAATAAGAAAACGGTGATGTTTTGTAGATGTCTGGGGATGATCCGGACCCAACGGTGACAACTGTCTGGGTCGGGTCCGGGGAAGTTTCGGACACGCACACGAGGGGTCGGTTGGAACTTGTGGGCTGTGCAGAAGGGCTCGAGCTGAGAGAAGAGAAGAGAGAGAGGCTCGACGACTATTTCCGGAGACCGAAAACGTCCGACGATTTGACCGACTATATTGTTGCTATAGTTAACCGTTGGGGCATCAAATGGACTCTGAATGCAATGAAACTTGGCAGGCGGTCTACTGACAACAAAACAACACCGCACGCCAACTTTCAACCCATTCTGAGAACATTTTCCGGCCACTTATAAAATAATATTTTGGACATGCCACGGGCACGTGCAAGTGTGTCTGGGCTCAGAACGGACAATGAAGAGAACTGGGAGACCCAGACGAATGCAAGTTTTGAAAACATGTTGGTGCAATGCACATGATGACATGGCAAGATGCGACACACAAGCAAATGACATGGCAAAGACAACAAATAAATGGAAGACACCTGGCACATCGGTCTCGGGGGGTCACAACACTCCACCACTACGAGAGGATCTCGTCCCGAGATCTAAGATGGCACCAGAGGGAAAATGGAGGAGGAAGAGAAAAGGTAAAACAAAGTTGCTTCTTTGACAATTGAGTGAAACCAAAGAACCTTGCGAGGTTAAACAATTTAAAGAAGAATACAATGGAGATGAATGAGATTGCGAACACTCCGCTAGATAAGAGGAACATGGGATACGATGAGAACCAAGAGGTTAAGTGACAAGATATTTAAACTACTCCGGATAAAACAAGATAGGGAAGGAATAAGAATGATATAATTTTTTTGCACTCCGACTATAAATGGAAGGAACTGAACATGAATTTGATAAGATAAGAGGATACTTGATGAGATCAACAACAGACTGCCTCTAGAACTATTGAAAGAATGGCACAATGGGCAAGAAAGATTTCAGACAACACTCCGGTTGAGAAAGGAGGTAAAGCTTGATAAGATGAGAGCACTCGAATGAAAACACGACACTCCGGTTGGATGGATAAGCAAAGGAAAGAACATGATCTTCACAATACGAGATGATGAATGAAGAGAGCATCATCACAATGCCTCTGGAAGAAATGAAAGAATGCAATGAAAAGAACGGAGAAGAAAACAACATGTTGTACCTCAAAAGAATTTGAGAGAGCATCCTTAGAAAGAAGGATTGAACGGAATTGTTGGGAGATCAACAATGAAAAGAATAGGCTTGTTGAGGGCTTATGGAAAACATCTCAAGAACTTGAGGTGAAAACCTGCCACAAACGAAAACAATTGCTTGCTTGAGAGAGACGGAGAGATGAAAACATCTTTCATGGCGAGAATAGGAGGAAACTTGGATTATTGATAAGCACCCCAATAGCAACATTCCTTAGGGAAGGTTTTAGGTGAAATATAACCCAAGATAACTCCAATGAAGAGATTGATGGGTTTAAGATACCTCATTCTTGACAACATGTGAATCATGAAACATGAACTCAAGTTATGAAGAATGACATAGCACCACCTCAAATGATATGGTAAAGAATTGCACTTCGGAATGCAAGAAGAAGAAGGCTTGAACTCCTCAAACAAAACATGTGTAGGGCACCATGTTTATTTTAGAGTATATCTTGGCGGATCTTAGCTCCGAGAGAAATCTTGACGAACATTTGAAGAATGAAAGGAATCCTTGATGAACTACCATGTAGAACCTCCGTGAAGAAACTCCGGTAATAAAAGGATGACCAAGCGAAAGGAAAGAGAAGTTGAAAACACAAGGTGAAGCCTTGTAATGACTTGGATGGATCTTCACGACGATATAATTCAGAGAGCTTGGAACTCCGAGAAAAGAAAATATGAAACAATTGAAACCGAGAATTTACTCATCGTGACAAACTCCGGAAGATGAATCCAACATTTGGAAGAAGCAAGAATAAGAATTATGTTATGCGTATCCTTCACCAATTTAAATTGATGACAAGCAATGGATTTGGCATACTACTTATTCTCGTAGAAAGGATTAAGATAGATATAGCGTAATCTTGAGAAGGTCTTCAATGAACCACCGGTAGGGTTGAAAACAACGAATGAATTAATATGATAACCATGGAAGAGAATCTTGAACGAACCACCGTAAGAATTGAAAAAAGGAAGAATCATAAAATAAATAAACACCGGGAAGAATTATAAAAAGAATGAAGATCCTTGAGAGAATATAAATACATGAGACCGAATAGATCACAAGCTGATTAGATAATACTTGAATGATGCACCGGTAAGATTTGGAGAACGAGAGCTGAAAGCTGAGAAAGAATTAACCCGAAATGATGGTTTTTGAAGTATCAAACTAAAAAGACTCCTGAATTGCTCCAGATGGGTGAAAAGAGTTCTCACAATCGCAAACAATTATGCGAGGATGGTATAAAGCTAGAACCACGAGTCTTGAGAGAAAGGATAAGATTTGGAGGAAAAGCTCTTCTTCGGTCTTCAAATGTTGAGAGTGACGATGAGAAACACCACCATTAATTGTTTAGACACTCCGGGAGAATCAAAAGCGAAGAAGTTGAGCCAACAATGAAAGGATTTGAAAGATCTTGGAGGAAGACATATGACTGATGAAAATTCATTCTTACGTCACACTTTGAAAGAATTTAAGGATAGCTCCGTTAAAATAAGAAGAGTCAGGTAAGATCCTGGGAAAAGACCTATGGGTTAGGGCCCACTCAAAAGGAACACCGTTGAACGATTTAAAAGAGATATTGTGCCGGTTGAATTAAATGGCTTGAATGAGATAACAACCTCGAAATAGGTTGAACTGATCTTGAATGAAAAGACGATCCTTCTGAGCTCTCTTCAACACTCCAGACAAACGAATAGCGAGGAGTGGATGATAAAGAGGTGCACCGGCATGAGAAAGCATTTGAAACAAGGAAAATGATATAATCAACAAAGCTTGAATTGGATCCACCGGAGAAGAAAACGAGCGGCGAGTGACTTACTAGAAGCTCGGTTAGAGTCTTCCTGAGAATCACCGGATAAGAACATTGACGGAAAAGAATGGAGAGACTTCTCATCAATAAAAGGATACTCGATTAAGAAATCCGAGTCCTAGAAGAAAAAGGGTGGGAGGGTGGGTAAAAAAAAGCAACTTGGGGACGGATGAAACAAATAATGTTGAGAAGACTTTGCATTGATCTTGCGGATGGGAAAAATGATAGGATCATCTAGAAGAGAATCACACCGGTTGGAAAGAATTGACAAGACAATCTCGATAAACGAGAAGGATTAGTATTCACATAGGAATATGAGAACACCACTTAGGAAAGGTATGGAATCAAAATTTCACTTCGAAGCAACTCAAATACGACAATTCAAAACAAAACAAAGGATTGGCTTGGAGAAGAAGCCGGAACAAACATATGATAGAGATTTCGTCTGAAGTTTTTGTGGTGGGGCCCACACGGGCTCGATCATACAACACCATCATGTACAAGGCAATGCACATGACATACGAAGCGTCCCCAAGTCAGCATAGCCAAGGACTCCTTCAGACACAACGAGACCACTGTAAACCAACCGTGGATAGGCAGACCACTAGACGTCGAACCCCAATCTCATATCATGCATCTATCTGAAAGATATCCTAAGAGCTACTTGAATTCCCACTTATAAACTCCCGAAACTTTCCGGTTATCGAATCAGGTGTTGGGGATACAGGGGAAGCATAATATCTCACCCAAAACTAACAAATCCTACATCTAGCTGTATCCATCCTTCAACACATAACCAAGAAACCTTCGGAAATCATTTACCGCAACCTTCGAAAAGCATCCGTTATACGAGTTATGGCAATACGCCTGAACTCCTGCCTCAGTACTCGGTGGCGTCGAGGTTATCTCACCAACAACTTCATAAAGGAGATTTTCGATGTTGGCGAACTCAGGTATTCCAGAACTACAACAATAAAATTATGACGACAACACCTCAGAGCTCAACTCCCCGGGACACTACCACAACCCCTAAATGTCAGGAGGCACCAAGAACAATGTTCTCGTCACAAAACCATCGGAACGATTCCAAGATACCCGCGTGATCCTTAAAAATCATGAAATTTGAGGAGAGAAGAGTCAAAACTCTACGTGAGGAGGCCTCACCAGAGCGACGAAGGGACTGAGGAGTAAAAAGAATCCTACTCTCCGATATATATAATCCTATAAGACTCAAAACATTTTTCTAGACTCAATAACGCCAGTGATTCGATGAAGCAGGGGGCTCGTAAGTCGGGGAAGGCTCTGATTACCAACTTGTAACACCCACGATGCGGCTATATCTCCCACGTGTCGGAGCACGACTTAGAGGCATAGCCGCATAGTAGGGATGTCGCAAGAGGGGTAATCTTTACACATCCCATGTACTGAATAAGAAAGGGATAAAGAGTTGGCTTACAATCGCCACTTCATACAATACATAAATATAGAATTACATCATCCAGAATACAATCAAGGTCCGACTACGGAACCAAAATAAAAGAAGACCACCCCTAATGCTAGATCCCCGATTGGCCCGACTGGGCTCAACTACTGATCAACTGGAAACGAAACAACACAACGAACACGATCTTCATCAAGCTCCTCCTTGAGCTCAGTTGCGTCACCTGCACGGTATCATCGACACCTGCAAACTGGTTTTGGAAATAATCTGTGAGTCACGGGGACTCAGCAATCTCACACCCGCGAGATCAAGACTATTTAAGCTTATGGGTAGGAAAAGGTAGTGAGGTAGAGCTGCAGCAAGCACTAGCATATATGGTGGCTAACTTACGCAAATGAGAGCGAGAAGAGAAGCAAAGCATGGTCATGAACTAGAAGTGATCAAGAAGTGATCCTGAAGCTACTTACGTTCAAGCATAACACAAGACCGTGTTCACCTCCCGGATTCTGCCGGAAAGAGACCATCACAGCTACACATGCGGTTGATGCATTTTAATTAAGTTAAGTGTCAAGTTCTCTACAACCGGACATTAACAAATTCCCATCTGCCCATAACCGCAGGCACGACTTTCGAAAGTTCAATCCCTGCAGGGGTGTCCCAACTTAGCCCATCACAAGCTCTCATGGTCAACAAAGGATATTCCTTCTCCCAGGAAGATCCGATCAGTCTCGGAATCCCGGTTACAAGACATTTCGACAATGGTAAAACAAGACCAGCAAGACCGCCAGATGCGCCGACATCCCGATAGGAGCTGCACATATCTCGTTCTCAGGGCAACACCGGATGAACACTATGTACAACTAAAACCAACCCTCAAGTTTCCCCGAGGTCGCGGTGCAAGTGGCCCTGTTTCGGACCAACACTTAGAGAAGCACTGGCCCGGGGGGGCTTAAAATAAAGATGACCCTCGGGAGCGCGACTCCCAAGGGAAAAGTAGGTGGCGGTGAGGCAAATGGTAAAACCAAGGTTGGGCCTTGCTGAAGGAGTTTTATTCAAAGCAAACTGTCAAGGGGTCCCAATAACACCCAACCGTGTAAGGAACGCAAAATCAAGGAACATAGCACCGGTATGATGGGAACTAGGGCGGCAAGAGTGGAACAAAACACCAGGCATAAGGCCGAGCCTTCCACCTTTACCAAGTATATAGATGCATTAATATAAATAAGAGATACTGTGATATCCCAACATATCCATGTTCCAACATGGAACAAACTCCATCTTCACCTGCAATTAGAAACGCTATAAAAGGGGCTGAGCAAAAGCGGTAACATAGCCAAACAACGGTTTGCTAGGAAAGGTGGGTTAGAGGCTTGACATGGAAATATGGCAGGCATGATATAGCAAGTGGTAGGTATCACGACATAGCAATAGAGAGAGCAACTAGCAAGCAAAGATAGAAGTGATTTCGAGGGTATGGTCATCTTGCCTGAAATCCCGAAAGGAAGAAGAAAGAGTCCATGAAGAAGACAAGCGGACGTAGACAAACGGATCTTCACAAACGCGACGTTATCGGAACCACCCCGAAGAAGGAACACCAGAAAGAAGCACACAACATAGTAAAACAACCATCACATAAACATGGCATGATGCACAACCAAGTATGATGCATGTCCGGATTAATGAAGCGTGGCATGGCAAAGTGCACAGGCAATCCTACAGATTAAGTGGAGCTCAATATGCAACTCCGTTGCATATTGACGAAACACCACATGACTTATTTAGTTCTCTCTCGTTTATGTACCCAACAATATTAAATGTTGATTAACATGGCAAGGGGTGAAGCACAACAAAACTACCTATCTAGGCAAGTTTAAATGAGGCCGGAAATAACAAACAACAATTCCAGAAAATCCTCATATGCATATATTAGATTTGCTACTGTTCTGCCCTAAACCATATTTTAGAGTTGTTAAACATGCAAAGTAAAACCACCATGTTAAACTAGGCATTTTTCTACCCCATTTACATATAAAGTTTGCTAAGTTTGGAGCTACGATTATTTAGTTATGAAATAAAGCATTTTAACATGGCATAAGGGAAAATTAAACAAACAACATCTTAAACATTTCAAACATGGATAAAAGTGGCATATGATGAAACTACACAAAATTCTAGGCATTTTACATATATAAGTTGTTTTAATCCGATGCACGGTTTTGGAGGTATTAAATGCATGAAGCTTGGGGGGTTTTCTGCAAAACAGATAAAGCACTGGAATATTGCTAAAATCGCAGACAAGGGAAAAAACACTGGGCCGAATCTGGTTGGCCCAGTAATGTACAGGAGAGGGAGTGGAGAGGGGCTGCTCACTTTGGGCCTAAAGGAGAAGATGGGTCAGCTCGGTTTGGTGGAGAGGGAGGCTGGAAGGGGCGCTGGACCTAGGCGCTTGCCCCATGCTGGCGCTGGAGCAGGTCAACGCAGGTATGAGCGAGCCGCTGCGGCTCTCTGTTCTGAAGAAAAGAAACGACAGAAGGCCATGGCGATGGAGAAGACGCAGACAGGAGGGGTCCTGGCGGTGGGGTAGGCGGGAACTGGCCGGAATGGCGCGGATTCGGTGGCTAGGCGGCGGAGCAGAGGAGATCCGGTCCAAATCGGGGCCGAGGCATGAGCTTGACGGGCGGCTTGGTCCATGGCGTCGGTGGTGGTCCTGCAGGGAGGCCTCGGGCGCCATGGCGGCTGAAGGAGGCGGCTTCGTCACGGCTCGTCGGATCTTGCCGAAGACGGGGCAAAACCGAGGTCGAGGAGGTGCAGAACTACTCGATCCGGTGGTGAGGCGAGATTCGTCGTGCGTCCATGGCAGGGCCTTGGTTCCCCTGGTACAGAGACGGGGAGAGAGTTGAGAGAGAGGAGGAGCAAAGAAGTGAAGGAAAATGGGAAGGAGAGGAAGAGAAGGGGAGCGGCGCGGGGCTGGTCCTGCTGGTGTTGCTCCAGCGGGACAAAGGGTGGTGATGGGACTCCGGCATGGAGCTGCTGCTGCACAGGTTCGAGCAGGGAGAGGGCGACGGCTTGGCAGTTGAGGTCACTGGTGGTGGCTGGCTGGCTCGATGGATTTTTGAATCGGGAGGTGGCTCGGGATTGGTTCGGTGCTGAAAACGAGGGGATGTGGTGGATCGGGAGTGATCCCGATGGAGAGAGTGGCGGCGGCGAGGGGGATTGGTGGATTGGACAGGATATGCTAGGGTTTGACTGGTTATTTATAGCATTGGATTTAGGTAAGGGGCTAAGTCGTCCCTTCGATCGCAATCGGACGACTGTGAATAAAATAGCTAGGGAGTCAAAATAAGAAAACGGTGATGTGTTGTAGATGTTTGGGGATGATCCGGACCCAACGGTGTCAACTGTCTGGGTTGGGTCCGGGTAAGTTTTGGACACGCACACGAGGGGTCGGTTGGAACTTGTGGGCTGTGTAGAAGGGCTCGAGCTGAGAGAATAGAAGAGAGAGAGGCCCGACGACTGTTTTCGGAGACCCGGGTGCGTGCCAGTGTGTCTGGGCTTAGAACGGACAACGAAGGGAACTGGGAGACCCGGACGAATGCAAGTTTTGAAAACATGTTGGTGCAATGCACATGATGACATGGAAAGATGCGACACGCAAGCAAATGACATGGTAAGGACAACAAATAACTGGAAGACACCTGGCACATCGGTCTCGGTACGTCACATAATCCTTCACTACATGCACTTCCTCCAGAACAACTCCCGTGAGGGTATTTACTTGGCTCCTCCTAGGTGCATGCCTAGATACATACTTGATACTTTTTCCCTCCGGGTTGGTGAGCAAAATCGACTTACTCGCGCAATCGATGTTTCCTCCATACATCGATAGCCAATCCATTCCCAGTATCACATCCAATCCTTGTGACTCCAAAATTATCTGGTCTGAGGGGAAAACATGGCTTCCAATGGTAAATGGCACTTGAAAGCATCCTTGGCATGCCATATACTCCTCTCCTGGTGAACTTACTAACATGGGTGTCCTAAGTACTTTAGTGGGCAGTTTATACTTATCCACGAATCCCCTTGATATGTATGAATGTTATGCACCAGTATCAAAAAGAACGATTGCAGTAAATGACTTAATCAAAAACTTACCGATAACTGCATCAGTCAGCTCCTCAACCTCCTCCATGTTCACATGGTTCACTTGTCCCCTGTTGAAAGTGTTGGGCTTCTTCCCAGTGCTTCCATTACCATTCCCATTCTTCGCTTCAGGGCACTCAGTGGCGTAGTATCCAGTCTTCCCGCACTTGAAACAAGTAATATGACTTATGTCCTTCTTGGCGGGTGTGGCTGGGTTAGAGCGGTTCTGATTACTACCTGCTCTGTTCCTGTTTCCATTCTTGGGGCCACTGTGGTTGTGAGAACTCCCTCCATTGTGGGTGTGACCTCCATGGTTATGGACATGTCCTCCCGAGTTCGGGGTTAAACGAGGCTTTTGCTGAGCTCCTGAGTTGTACCTTCCTTGTCCATACTTCCTTTTGTGGATCTCAATCTGCTGCTGCTTCCCTTCAATCATAAGAGCCTTGTCTACCAACTCCTGGTATTTTTTGAATGTTGCCACCATCAACTGCATGCTCATCTCATCATTCAGCCCTTCCATAAACTTCTCCTGCTTTGCAGCATCTGTGGCCACATCATCAGGGGCATAACGAGATCGCTTACTAAATTCATCCCCGTACCGCCCCACAGTACGGTACCCTTGGCATAAATTGCGAAACTCACGCTTCTTCATGCTCATAGCTCCAGTTGAGACGTGGGCTATGCGGAATGCTTGCTGAAACTGATCCCAAGTAATATTGGCTATGAGAAATGTGGCTGTGTAATTCTCCCACCATGAGGCTGCTGGTCCGTCCAACTGATGTGCGGCAAAACGCACCTTCTCTGCATCAGTGCAACCAGCGGTGGTCAACTCCCTTCCAATTCGGCATAGCTAGTCATCCACAACTATTGGCTCGGTGCTACTAGAAAATACCGGTGGCTGTAACCTCAGAAAATGGGCTAAGTTGTCAACTGGGGGTGGTGGTGGTGGGATTTTGTTGTTGTTGCCTTGGTTCTGAACTAACAATTGCATCAAGGTATTCTGCTGCTGGATCAACTAAGTGAGCTCCGGTGGAAAGGTAAATCCGGGGTCACGTCTTTGAGGCATCTGAGGGTTTAGAGGGAAGAGAAATAGAATAGAATGAGGTCTAGTGAGAAAACACTACCCATATGCACATGATACAAACACAAACATATCACTCAATTAATCAAGCAAGGGCATACAGTCGGTCTAGAACTATCATTACAAAAGTGCTTGCACTATACTATATACATGGTGGAATACTACTACCAATATGGTGGTCGACTAGAAAAATTGATCGGTAGAAGACTCCATAATATCTGCTACAGCTTCATCAACACAGTCATCATCGCTGCTATCTGGGTCGGAGTCAGTGTCGTCGATGATGATGTAGTTCTCCGGGCAAGAGGAATCGTCATCTTCTCCTCCTGGCGCGGGGTCTCCCATGAATACTCCCAGCCTCTTTGTCAGATCGTCATTCTTCTCCACTAGTATGACAATTTCCTCCTCATAATCTTCACGAGTAGCCTTGAGTTCTTCCTCCAGCTCCGTGATCCTTGTCATTGCCTTCTTCAGATCTATCATGCCTGCGCACATCTGGTTCTCCTGGCGACGAATGTGCTGGTTTAACTCCTGAATGAAAGTTGCGATCGATCTATCCTTCCTGGTGCTGATCATCTCCAATTGCTCATCTCGATACCCACAAATCTGGTAGATAGTATCCTTAAGATCCTTGTGGTAAACTTCTCCAATGCTTCCCATGGTGATGTGGGCTGCCATACTCTTTCCTAGACTCCAGGTTGGTGCATCAAAAGAAAACTCTATGGGCTCAGTGACTAGCATGAATGTCCTTCCTGGAACTTGAACTTGAATCATCCAGCGCTCCTCTTCTGGTAAAGTGACGTTGTAAGTCCTGGTGAAGCTTGGTATTCCAATGTTCAAGTACTTAGTGACTTCCTTCAAGTGTTGTCCAAAAGGTGCTTCTTCATTCGGTTGTGCAAACTTGTTCCTTGCGTCCGCCATCCTAAAGTGTAGAAAATGGTGAGGAGTCAGAAATGAGAAGAGAGTAGTGATCTAGGGCTTTAGCTTAGTGGTCGTGAACTACACTCAACGTGTGCTCTGATACCATCTTGTAGCGACCCGACCTCAAACGGTCAAGTCTCTGTGCTTCAGTGTCATCCCTGGATAGGTAATGCTGACACACACAGTACTCGAGGGATTTATAACAGAGTAGCAATCACACACTTATTACATCGAATGTCTCCAAAAGAGAACTTATTACAATTAATATGGCTTAAGGCCACCTAATACGATAACAGCGGAAGGCTTGGAAGATAAAGTGAGTCCATCAACTCCAACGACATAGCTGAGCTGCACGGCAACGACCTAGCGAACCTTACTCCTCGTCTGGAAAGTCTGCAACATGATACGTTGCAGCCCGAAAACGGGTCAACACATGGAATATGCTGGCAATGTAACACAGTATAGCCAGGAACAGAATAATGCTAACACTATATGCATATATGGCTGGTGGAGGCTCTATGGTTATAGGGTTTTTGCGAAAAGCCAATTTTTCCCTACAACAAAGGAATAAGTTTTATTTTAACTATCATGGTAGTTGAAACATCATTGAGAAGGTTCCTCCAACTCAATCCCAATTAAAGTAATTCATTAACCCAACAAATTAATTTAGAGTTATGAGATACAATAGGATAATCCAAATACTAGATACTCAAGATGTCCATAACCGGGGACACGGCTAGCCATGATTAGATTATAAACTCTGCAGAGGTTTGCGCACTTTTCCCCACAAGACTCGATCTCCTCCGTTGGATTTCTCGCACTACATGATGTTTGAGAAACGGATGACCGAGACACAATCTTTCAGAAGCATTAACTCTTAACCCTGGGTGGACAGTTACACCTACTTTCCCTCTACATCTGCTAGCCCACCATTGAAAGAGGTCACACAACTTACTCAAACTATGCCAGAGCCCATAATGGCTTGTGTCTACACACGGAAGTTTCTAGCATGAAAAATCTTAAGATCCCTTTGAGCCTGGGTGGCGGACCGTAGGAAAATCACACGGGTACTCCGGGATATCCTAGGACAACACTGGATTCTCCAGGTGCCCAAACAAGCAATCCACCCAGATGTGTATTAAAGTTGCCACCTTAATTTGAACCATTAATTAACAACCTCACATTTGTCATGGATACACTCGAACCCAATCCACGTGTACGAGCATAGCATAGCAATATAAGCATAATGTAGAAGTAACTCCCAAGGGTTTGATAATAAAACAGGGCAATAGGTTCTACCTCAACATCTACTTCCTAAACCCACAAGTTAATCACATCCTAATCATGCAGTGCTGGGTATGAAAAGAGTATGATCAATGTGTTACTTGCCTTGCTGACGATCCGCAAAACCTAGGGACTCGTAGTAGCACGCTTCACACTCCGCGAATTCTATCGAAACAAACAATAGCATACATAAGAAATCAACATAGATGCACAGGTAAAACTCAAATAAGAAGATCTAACCAGAAAGTTCAACTTAAGAACTCCGGTTTGCAAAAAGAATCAAATCAAACGGAGCAACAAAACTCAAACTACGAAAGAAACAATATCT
The DNA here is from genome assembly GCF_018294505.1 of Triticum aestivum. Classification (NCBI taxonomy): domain Eukaryota; kingdom Viridiplantae; phylum Streptophyta; class Magnoliopsida; order Poales; family Poaceae; genus Triticum; species Triticum aestivum. The sequence goes on from NC_057803.1 coordinate 368,915,969, forward strand.
GATTACTAATCTGAACTAAAGTCAAATTTTACAGTACCAATATCTTGTTCAAGTTGGTTAAACAGAAAGAGGGTTTCCAGACAAAGATCTAGGCGCTTTAATCGCTTGATTCCGATAAACGAGCGAAAAGATAAACTAAAACGAAAATGGGATCAGAAATCGCGATCGAAAATAATCGGGAAAAACCCAAGAAAAAGAAAAACGGACGAACAGGCTAACAAATGAATGTTTGTTGTCTGTAACTAACGGGCAAAAACCGTTCATTGAAACGAACGTACGGACGAACGTCCGCTAAAAAAACTAAACCGAGAAAACTAGCTAACCGAAAGAAAACCGAGAGGTTAACAAAAAAAATGAACGGCGGGGATGGCTACCTCCGGCGAGGCTCCGCGCGAGGCGAGGTGTGGCTGCGGAACGGCGACGCGGCGGCGGAGCGGCGATGCGGGGCGGCAGGCGGCGGCGCTACGGCGGTGGGGCGCGGCAGGCGGCGGCTCGGGCTGCTGCTGCTTGCGGCGGCGGGGTGGCAGTTTGGGGGCGCGGGGCGACGTCTTATAAAGGGAGGGGGCGGGAGGAGTCCCGGGTGGCGACGGTGGCGGCCCCGTGTCCCGGCTGGACTCGGGCATGGCGGCGGAGGCGGTGGCTCGGCGCGGGCCGGCCTGGCTCGGCTGGGCCTTGGCCCAGTCGGGCGTAGAAGTTTTTTTAAAACATATCCCGCCGAAATAAAATCCTAGAAAAATAAATAAAAATCTAAAAATACCAAAACAAAATTTCACCATTTAAATAAAATATTTAGAACAGATTGAACATTTTCTTGGCCTAATATGCAATTTTGAAAAATGCACCCTTTTTTCTAATGCAAATAAAATACCAATAAAAACCCCAAAAAACAATTTGGTTTTAATATTTTTCCTCCAATATTTCATTTGTTTCGGAGAAGTCATATTATCTCCTCTCTTATATATTTTTTGTATGAAATATTTTGGAGAGAAAAATAAATAAACCAAAGTGATCCTTGTTTCAATATTTGATAAAAGTCAAATATGAAAACGTGAAATCCCCAACCCTCTCCGAGGGTCCTTGAGATGCTTAGAATTTCGAGGATCGCGAAACAAAATGCAACAAAATGTGATATGCATGAATGACCTATGGATAACATTCCAAATTGAAAATTTGGGTTGTTACAAATGCTTGGTATAGGCTTATGGAATCTTATCATATTTGCAATTTAAAGGGGGACGCTAAGATCTTGCTTCGTAATTTTTACATAGGATTGGCTTTGCATCATAGACAACTCCTAGATTTTGTCGCTAAAGGGAATTTTATTGAGCTTGATGCTAATGCCCCATATGAAATTTTAGAAGGAATTCTGCGAGTTCCACCTTAAAAGAAGGGGTTTTCTTTCGCCCCTGAGGGAGTTCAATGTTGGACAAAGTTGGTGATTTGCATAAACATATGGTTGAAATATAGAAATATAATGAACCCCTCAAACACCTTAATGGTAGTATCAATCGCATGAATACCTTGATTACTCTTCGCAACAAGAGATTGGTTATTTTGGATCTAAAGATGGTTTCTTTTTTGGAGAATTTAGGGAAGTGTAAAGAGCCTCCTGGTTTTGAAAAAATGCTTACAAAAGTTTCTGAAACTACAGAAGACAAAACTTAGATCCTTGATTTATGCCTAGCTAAGGGCGTAAAACTATAGCACTTGTTGGGAGGCAACCCAATGAATAAAATTTATTTTTTCTTTTTGCTTCCTGTTCTTGAGTGTTAGCACAATTATGCTACTGTTTTTATTGTGTTTTTATGTTTTAATTAGTGTTTGTGCCAAGTAAAGCCTTTAGGATCTTCTTGGGTGATAGTTGTTTGATCTTGCTAGAAAAAACAGAAACTTTTGCGCTCACGAAAATAATTCTCATTTTTAATCAAAGAGCGATAAAATACCCATTCCTTTTGCAGTAGATCAACATACAAATTTTTCAGGTCGTCCTAATTGTTCGGAAATTTTGGAGTTACAGAAGTATTCGAAACATCCAGATTACTACAGACTATTCTGTTTTTGAGAGATTCTATTTTCTTTGTGTTGTGTTCTTGTTGTGATGGCTCTATGGTTTTGTTTGATGAGTTTTTGCCATAGAAAAGTTGGAATACAGTAGATATAATGCAAAAACAAAATATGAATGGGTTTGATACAACACTTATAGTAGTGATTTATTTTCTTATACTATCAGATCTCACGAAGGTTTTGTTGAGTTTTGTGTGATTGAAGTTTTCAAGTTTTGGGTTATCTTACAATGGATGAAGGAATAATGAGTAAGAAGAGCCTAGTCTTGGGGATACCCCGGCATCCCCCACTATTATTCAAAAGAGAGCAAGCAACTAAGCTTGGGGATGCCCCCGAGTGGCATCCCCTCTTTCTTCTAACGACCATCAGTATTTTACTCGAAGCTATATTTTTATTCGTCACATACTATGTGTTTTGCTTGGAGCGTCTTGTATGATATGAGTCTTTCTTGTTTTATTTTGTGTTCTAAGTCTTGATTCCTTGCTGGACACACCTATTTGAGAGAGCCAAAATTATGACATGACTTGTTAGAATTGCTCTCTATGCTTCACTTAATTTTTTTATGAGCTATAGACTTGCTCTAGTGCTTCACTTATATCTTTTTGAGCATAGTGTGCTTGAGTATTTTTGAAGAAATGCTCTCTTGCTTCACTTAGATTTATTTGAGAGTTAGTAATTATTTTAAGAAATTCTCTCTTGCTTCACTTAAATTATTCAGAGAGAAAGGACAATTATGCTCATGATCTTCACTTATATTTGTTTGACCTTGTCAAAAGAAACATATGAAAATTAGTCCCAAAGTGATAGATATCCAAGAAAGATATAATAAAAACTTTGATGAAGATCATCGGACAAAATAAACTTGATTCTTAGTAACAGTTTTGAGATATTATGATGTGATATGTGAGTTATGTTGATGAGTAATTATGATTTAGTAAGAATATTGGTCTTAAGGTTTGTGATTCCCTATGCAAGCACGAAAGTAAATAATTTTGCAATGAAATTATATCCTACTTGTGGTGCATTATTCGGTGTTAATTATGCTTAATGCTCGCTTATGAGATTATTCGTTTCTTGGTTGGTCGCTTCTCAATCTTTTGCTAGCCTTCATTTTGCACTAAGTATGATCACTACTTGTGCATCCAAAAACCTTTAAACCAGTGTTGCCACATGAGTCCACTATATCTACCTATGTGCGGTATTCTTTTGTCGTTCTAACCAAATTTATATGTGCCATCTCTATTTTTCAAAATAAACTTCTCTTTTGTGTGTTCGTTTCGCTCGCGGAGCGGTGAGGGGTGGCTAATATTTTTCATGATATATGTGTTATTCACGCGATGAGTGTTATTCACTTGTCATTGCACGAGAGTAAGGCAAAGAAATTAGGGATTCCCAGTACCGAAATGAAAAATGAATTTAATTTATGTTGCCAAATAATAAATTCCTTGGAAAATGTTGGTATGGAAGGCACCCGTGGATACGGTTAGCCATGGAAGGTGAAAGTATGGTGGAAAAAGGAATAAATTTTATTTTCTATTTGAGAACCGCCTATGATATATCTAGCATGGAAAGTGTTGGGAACTCTAAGTCGTTTTCGTTGGTGGGATGGATACACGTCCCAAAATGTTTTTATCTCTAAGTTTTTCTCTTTGAGCTCCAGCACCTCTACAAATCCCTACTTCCCTCTACGAAGGGCCTTTCTTTTATTTTATGCAATTTTTATTTTGAATTTGAGTCTCCATCTTCTCTTAGAAAGCACCAACTAGGAGGCACTATGATCGTACTTGAGCATTGGGTGTAGTTAATATGTGAGTGTGTTTCATGAATGGATCAATGATTGAGCATAATGGGCTAGGGATAGCTTATTTTAGCATTGATTGTCTAAAAGACATGGTTGCTTGTTGATATGCTTGAGTATTTAAGTTATCATGTCAAAACTAGACTATTGCTTTGAACAATATAAAAGTCCAAATGTCCATGCTATAAAGAAAAGAATATGATATGACATGATAGGCGGCATTCCACATCAAAAGTTCTGTTTTATCACTTACCTACTCGAGGACGAGTAGGAGTTAAGCTTGGGGATGCTGATACGTCTCCAACGTATCTATAATTTTTGATTGTTCCATGCTGTTATATTATCAATATTGGATGTTTTATAATCATTTTATAGTCATTTTATATCATTTTTGGTACTAACCTATTGACATAGTGCCAAGTGGCAGTTGTTGTTTTTTGCATGTCTTTTACATCGCAGAAAATCAATACCAAACGGAGTCCAAATGGCACGAAACTTTACGGAGATTTTTTATGGACCAGAAGACACCTAATGGGCCAAGGCTACACTCGGGGGGTGCTCCGTGGAGAGCACAACCCACCAGGGCGCATCAGGAAGCTCATGCACACCCCGGTGGGTTGTGCCCACCTCAGGTGCCCCCCGGACCGCCTCTTTGCTCTATAAATACCCCAATATTCCAAAAACCCTAAGGGAGTCGACGAAAATCAGTTCTAGCCGCCGTAGAGTCCAGAACCACCAAATCCAATCTAGACACCATCACGGATGGGGTTCACCACCTCCATTGGTGCCTCTCCGATGATGCGTGAGTAGTTCTTTGTAGACCTTTGGGTCCATAGTTAGTAGCTAGATGGCTTCCTCTCTCCTGTTTGATTCTCAATACAATGGTCTCTTGGAGATCCATATGATGTTACTCTTTTGCGTGTGTTTGTTGGGATATCTTTTTATATCCATGAAAGTATTTGAGTTTCTTTTATCTCTTTTATGCATGATTGCTTATAGCTTCGTATTTCTTCTCTGATATTTGGGTTTTGTTTGGCCAACTTGATCTATTTATCTGCAATGGAAAGAGGTGCTTTGTAGTGGGTTCGATCTTACGATGCTTGATCCCCGTGACAGAAGGGGAACCGACACGTATGTATCGTTGCTACTAAAGATAAAATGATGGGGTCTATCCCTACATAGATAGATCTTGTCTACATCATGTCATCGTTCTTATTGCATTACTTCGTTTCTCCATGAACATAATACACTAGATGCATGCTGGATAGCGGTCGATGTGTGGAGTAATAGTAGTAGATGCAGGCATGAGTCGGTCTACTAATCTTGGACGTGATCCCTATATAATGATCATTGCCTGGATATCATCATGAGTATTTGAAGTTCTATCAATTGCCGAACAATAGTTTCTTTACCCACCTTTTGCTATTTTTCTCGAGAGAAGCCACTAGTGAAACCTACGGCCCCTGGGTCTCTTTCTCATATTATTTGCCCTTGTGATCTATTTTATTTGCCTTTTATTTCCAGATCTATTAAATCCAAAAATCCAAAAATACCTTGTTGCAATTTATTTTATTTGGCGATCTATCTATCTATATTTACAACTCTCTCACGTCCGTTTGCCCATCTTGGGGCGCCGCTACCCGAAAGGGATTGATAACCCCATTTACACGTCGGGTTGTGAGTAGTTGTTATTTGTGTGCAGGTGCTGTTTATGTTGTGTTGCTTGGTTCTTCTACTGGTTCGATAACCTTGGTTTCTTATCTGAGGGAAATACCTACCTCCGCTGTGCTGCATCATCCCTTCCTCTTTGCGGAAATACCGATGTAGCTTCAAGAGACATCAGACCTCCCGCGCGCCTCCTCATTCCTGCCTTGCCGCCATTCCCTGCTGGGACACCCGCAGCCACGCCTCTGCACTGTCCTTGCCCGCTTCCAGCTCTGTCCCAGTTGGAGTTGACCTTCGGCACCGGCTCAAGTTCCACTACGTGTGCCTGCCTCCTGACTTGGATGCGTCCATCGCCCGCTGCTTCCCCCTCGACCGAACATCACCGGCGACCTGTAGGTGACAGGTGCGACCTCATCACATCCCGTGCTACTTCCTCTCTCTGACTGCTCATCTCTCCCTTCGTTTCATACAGGAGCCCCGGCAGGGATCTTCGAGTCGCCTCGTACCGCACACGGATCAGCCCCATCTCATCCCCATGCCCGGTCGCCGCGCCGTTCGTCTAGCGCCGCCCTGCCATGGCGTCCTCTACATCGAGCAGGACAATGATGCCTGCTCAATCCCTTGCCTCGACCGTGTTGACTAGTCGCCTCTGTTGGGGAACATAGTAATAATTCAAAAAAATTCCTGCGTGTCAGCAGGATCAATCTAGGAGATACTAGCAATGAGAGAGAGGGAGTGCATATTCATACCCTTGAAGATCGCTAAGCGGAAGCGTTACAAGAACGCAGTTGATGGAGTCGTACTCGCGGCGATTCAAATCGCGGAAGATCCAATCCAATCGCCAAACAGACGGTGCCTCTGTGTTGAACACACGTACAGCCTGGGGACGTATCCTCCTTCTTGATCCAGCAAGGGGGGAGGAGAAGTTGAGGAAGAACTCCGGCAGCACGATGGCGTGGTGGTGGTGGAGCTCGTGGTTCTCCGATAGGGCTTCGCCAAGCACTACGGAGGAGGAGGAGGAGGAGGAGGAGGAGGAGAAGGAGGAGGAGTTGGAGGGGAAAAGGGCTGCGCCAGGGGAAGGGTGCGGCCGCCCTCTCCCCACTACAAGAAATATGTCAACTTATGACCACCACTATTGGTCACTGAATGGTCACAAATTTCCATTTATGACCTTTTTGTGACCAAAAACATAAGGTCAAAAGCTGGGCCTCGTAAACTGACTATAGCGACCTTTCTTCTAGAATGGTCGCAAACGTTTATGACAAAAAAAGGTCATAGATTTAACGACCAACTGTTTTGGTCACTAGCAATCCGACCACACCACGTCAGATCCACCGTGGCAAGCTGACGTGGCAGACTTACGACCAAATGAAAAGGTCGTAAAATAGAATCAGCCCGGTCCATTTCAGCCGTCTTGATGGGCCAAGCCCAATAATTCAGCCCATTTAAATTTTTTTCTCTTTATTTTTCTTATCTGCATGGGCCTGGCCCAATAATTTGGCCTTTTATTTTCTGGGAATGGAGCCTTTTTCTGATGGTTTTTTTATATTCCACTATTGTTTTGGGCCACAGCCTTTTTAGTCTAGTTCGAATTTGGGCCTTGGCCTTTTTATTTTCTGTTATGCAGCCTTTTATATTATTTTTTCTTACAGTCATTTATTTTTTTAGGCCCAAGCCTTTTTGGTCTAATTCTTGTTTGGGCCTTGGCCTTTTTAGAGCCCAGGTTCTCATTTTGCATAACTATAAACAGAAAGGCCCAGGTGCACAAGTGATCCACAAGTGATCCACAAGCCCAGGTGCACAAGTGATCCACATAACTTCACAGAAAATAAACAAAATGATCCACAAGTGATCCAGGTTCACAAGATCACATAACTTCATAGAAAGGCCCAGGTTCACAAGTGATCACATAACTTCACAGGATCCATGTGCTCTAGTTTAAACAACAAAATGCAACAAAATGTAACAGCTCTCAGCTCAGCTCCCAGGTTCACAGGTCCAAAATGCAACAACTACCTTAGCTCAAAGACAAAGAGGTTCATAGCACAACCATCAAACTACCTTAGCTCCAAAGAGAGCCATCAAGTGGGCTAACTTCTCTTCCTGTTCTTGAGACTTCTTGCGCAACAGCTCAAGTTCCTTGTCGCGTGCAGCTTCAGATTCTTCCGCCTTCATCTTGATTGCCGCCAATTCTTCTTGCACCAGTTCAGCTTGAAGCTCGGACCTCTCCAGCTTCTTCTCAAGGTCACGAACATGAGCAGCAACTTTGCCGGAGTTGTTCCTAGATGACTGGAGCCCAACATTCCTGAGGAATGTGCTTTCCTTGGCTTCGGTCTTGAGGACTTGTTCGACAATTTCAACAGCAGACTTTGGCTCTTCACCTTCTGGTACCGGCGCTTCCTTCATTTTTTCCATCTCAAGCTAGCATATGGAGGAAAATGATAGGCATTAGTGGGAGATCTATTTCACATTTTGCAAACCAAACCAAGCAAGAGAAACCAAACCAGCACACAAATGGATTATTTGAAGTAATCAAACTAGCACACAAAATCTATACAAGAAGATGATGACTAGTGACCTGGAGACATGCGATTGGAACAATATGATCACTTCATTAAGCTGGCTGTGAATCAAACAGGGCAAAGCATGGAGTGACTTACTATAGCAGTCTTGACTGGCTCCGAAAACCCGTGCTTCTTGCTGTTGTGGGTGGCCTTAAACAAGTCAATTGCAGACAGCTCCTCACCCTTACGCTCTTCTTTCTGAAATGTTTTTCAACAAAAATCAAATTGTTATTTAGCAAGAATCAGAAATGTTATTCAATGAGGAACCAAAGGTAAGGTCTCTAGAGAAGAGTTCTCACAGTGGCAAAAATGTGTGCTGTGTAGTGCCTGGAACCAGTTCTTTGATTGTACACAACTTTTTGTCGATTCATCTTGTTCGACAAACAGGTTTCCTACAAAAAAGCATACTGTCAGCATGATCTAGCACTAGCATATCATGTGCAGAACATAAAGCATCAAAGAAAGCAGAGACAAACCTTGTGTCTTGGGGTAGACCACATCTCCACCAGAGCTTGCCATTCACCATCCGTTAGATCAGGCACCGGAGACTTAATGCTGACTTTATTTGCGGCCACGGTATCAAAATACTTCTTCTTGATCTGATGGCGTCTGTTCTTTGAATATTTATGCCGAATATCTTTGCACGAGGTCTTGATGGTCTCCGAGTCCGTGTTCATCTCAAAATTTGCCTACCAAGATAGCAAACAAGGTAGGAACAATATTAGTGATCATGCATAGGTGTAACAGAAAATAGATAGCACATTAGCTATGAAACAAGTAGCTTACAGCAACTTTCCCAATGTAGTTCTCCAATAGACTAGCATTTTTTTGTATAGCTTGAAGTGAGGAAGAACCGGAAGATGCCTTTTTGCAATGAGTCCACACTCAGAAGCAAGCTTTGCTGCCTGCAGAGGCTTCTCTGGACGAATCATCCCTTCGGCAATTTGGATAGGCACCTTGCTACCAAGCGACTTGGTGATCCTCTCTAGCCCTCTGCCCTTTCTAAGTCTAGTCTTGGGAGTCATTGCATCTGAAAATGAAACTGAACTCATAAATTATAATAGAAATCGACAAATGCAGGAATCAACAAAAGCATACATGATCATTCCATTTGGAAAATGCACTAGTAAAAGATAGCATTGCAAAGGTCAACTTTCCTGATTGAAGCACAAGCTGCTGTTCTTCTTCATTGATGACAGCGTTCCTGTCAATAGAAGGTGCAACAGGGCTGAGGTCTGTGTGGACAGTGCCTGCTTCATCAATGCAGATGGTTCCTGCTTCATCTAAGCAGACAGTGCCATTTCCATCCATGCTGAGAGTGGTTCCTTCATCCATGGGCGGCAACTCATCACCCGTTTGCACCGAGGTCTGAGAGTCCATGAGCATCATACTTTCCTGATGGTCCTTCGCAGTCGCCATCCTTGCTTTCTGCCTTGTGGCTCTATCAAGGGCAGGTTCATCAGGTTCCAGGATCCTCTTTTTTTGTCCTGGAGCTGGGGCCATCACCCTTCCTGGAGGCATTGCAGGAGATGTTTCTGAGCTCTTGTGCTTCTTGCTGACTATCTTCTTAACACCAGGCCTCTTCGTCCTAGATTCCTTCAGTGCCTCGTATAAACAGCACGGAAAAAAGCATTAGATCACAAGAGAAATATCTGAGCACAAGGAATAACATAGAATAAAAGAACCCAACCCTCCAAGCAAGACAGAGTTTGCACCTTAACAATCTTGTTGACTACAACATCATCCACTTCCTCTCCATCAATAACTTCATCCTCCTTAGGATTGTACTCTGGGTCATCATTGATAACTCCACTACCCTCTTGAACCTCATCACTTCTACCTTCTTGTACACCATTTGTTTTCCTAATCATCGACGCTATTGCACCAATGCCAAGGGACTGGAACATCCGATTGTTCCTCATGATATTTCTAGCCCTAACCTTCTCGTACTCGGTGAGAGGCTCTTCTTTGCATGATACAGGAAACATAACTATTAGGTGAATGTTTGGAATGCATGGACAGGCAGCCAAACATATCTTATGAAATTTTATTATCATTTAATCCTAGTTATTCAGGTATGGAAGACTAACAGCACACAAGCACAATTAAGCCAGCTTATTCAGATTGCAGCAATACATTTCACTTAGCATATTAAGACACAGATTTTATGAAACTGGCCACAAGGAGCAAGTTGCATACCAACGGTTGGCCTCATGCTTGACCTTGTCCTCCTTGCCATGGATGATCTTGAGGTGGTGCTTGCAAAATAGAATAAACAACAATCAGATACAACAGGGATAAAGTAAAATGATGCACTTGTATCAATAAAGGAAAGCATTTGGACCATCATGCACATACATGTAATACATGTGAAACAAACTTGATGGATAAACAATACAGTGATCTAGTGTTATTAATTAAGAAAACATGTAAGTGCACCAAACAAGCATGCATGTACACTAGGAGCAAGTAAGCAAAGTGCATAAGTGCTACTAATACAAGCAAGCAAGCAAAGTGCTACTGATAGAAACAAGCAAGCAAAGTGGTACTGATAGAAACAAGCAAGCAATGAAGGAAAATGAAGAGAAGGAAGCAAGTACTGTTGATACAAACCCTAATTAATAAGCAAGCAAGTAGATTCTTCTCCATGTGCTAGTGATACAAGCAAGTAATGCTGATGGAAACCCTAATTAAGCATGTATGCCAGCAAGCAACATGTATGCTAGCAAGCAAGCAACATGAACTAGTGAATTGGTGTCATGTACACATGCTTAGACAGTCTGACAGGAAGCTAGACGAGTATATCATGAGGACCTTCAAAACAACTAGATGTTGCCACTGGTAAAACATGAAACAACTATACTTGCAGCAGTACAAAAGCAGATGAAAAAACTATACTCAACTATTGATTATGCTGTCTCTACACACCAAAAATGGCTACAGACTAGATGACACAAGTTAAGACATTTTGACAATTAGAATCAACCTTGTATATTACAGCAATCAAAATTATCTAGCACCAATCTAGTATATATTAAAACTAGTCATACTGCCTTAACACAGCAGGAATTCCAATACCACAATAAGTACTAAGCATTCCCGTGTTCACTGGAAAGAAGAACACAAGCTTCATGCACATATCATGAAAGAAGAACACTGCTACAAACCCCAGTAGTGCTACTGATAGCAAAGTGCTACAAGCAATCAAGTACATGTTCATACTAACCCAAGTTGCAAGCAAGCAAAGTGCATAATACAAGCAAGCAAGCATGGAAGTGCTACTGATAGAAACAAGCATAGTGCTACTGACAGTAACAAGCAAACAAGGAAGGAAATTGAAGGGCAACAAACAAGAAAGTACTGTTGATACAAACAAGGAAGCAAGTAGCTTCTTTTCGAAGTGCTGTTGGAAACCTAATTCACCATCTATGCTAGCTGAGTAATTGAACCATACACAAGCAAGTACTGATACAAGCAGCATCAACCTGACATCATCCACTTCCCCATCCATCCCCATCTGCAGCCTCGCCATGAGGGAGGGAGATCCGGCCGAAACCCCGACAGAATCACACCTTGCTTGTCTCCCCCTGCAGCCTCGTTGGCTCCGCCCAGCTCTTCTTCTCCGACCCAGCCCAACCCTCTTCTCCACTCCAAGAATGTTGTTGATCCCCTAAAATCATCCACTTCCCCATCCATCCCCATCCCTAAAATCATGAACCCTAAACCATGAAGCAGACCAAACAAACCACCAGGAGGTCCTAACCCTAACCCCATGAACCCTAACCCTGACCCCATGAACCCTAACCCTAACCCCATGAACTAGAGGGAGATCATCCCCACGCAACAATAAACATGAACCCTAACCCCAAGAACCACCAGAGGACCTACCGAACTAGAGGACCTACCGAACCACCAGGAGATCCTAACCCTAGAATATCCTAACCCATGAGGGGGATCTACTAGAGGGGAGATGGATCCACCAGAGGGGAGGTGGATCCACAAGAGGAGGGGAGATGGATCAAGGGGAGAAGTACCTAGGGGGAGATGATGTTGACGATGCAGCGGTGGTCGTC
>NC_057803.1:368928564-368973858 GCF_018294505.1 Triticum aestivum
GGAGGGAGAAGCTAGGGTTCATCGGGGAGAGGGAAGGGGAATGGGGAAATTTTGGGAGGGGAGGGGAGGTGATCCCGCGTGTTAGTGGGAGAGGGAGTGGTGGGTCCTGCCTGGTAGTGGGAGAGGGAGTGGAGGGAAATTTTGGGAGAGGGAAATTTTGGTGGAGGGAAAATTTTGGTGTGGGAGGGAAATCCTTTTGGGTTTGGGTGTAGAAAAAAATAGGGTTTTTTTTGTAAACTTTGTAGAAATCATGGTTAAAATCATACCGAGTAGCTCAAGAAAATGCCGGTATTGCAAGTTTAGTATTTTTGCTAGTTGGTAGGCCACATTTGATGATGTGACGCGGAGGTCTCCCATTTTTTTGATTTTTTTGAATTTTTTACGGTGTTTTCAAAAACCGGCAGATTTCGTCGCGGCGACCGTCCGTGGCTAGGGTTTGAGCCGTGCAAATCTGTTGTCGATTCTGTGATGGAATGCCTACTTGTGAAGCTAAAAAGCATTTTTAGTGAAAATAACGGGCAAGCTATGGAGGACCCGCAGTTCAAATTCCAGCCGGTTCCAGCTGAATCGGCTGAAGGTGGTCCGAATTGCCGGGAGTAGATACGAGGGTCGGAAATGCATGCTTTTTGGCAACCGTCCGTAAAATAGGGTCTACTTTGAGATAGACATGGAATGGCGCCATTTGGGGTGCCCCTCCTTGTAGCCGCTTCACGAAAACGCATGTCTTTTGCATTCAAAAAATGAAAAACGGTTTTTTTTGTTAAACAAGTTGGAACCTCGCTTTGGCAACATTGTTTGCCATCACAAGACGGAGGCATGCGCCCAATTTGGGCATATTATCAGAAACTATTCAACGGATGCGGCCATATCATTGCTAGTTTGGCTTGAAAGCCATGAATCTTCGTTTGTGGTAGGTCATTTTTGAGAACACTTTTTCAAGAAAACGTCGGTATTGCAAGTTTATTATTTTTGCTAGTTGGTAGGCCACATTTGATGATGTGACGCGGAGGTCTCCCATTTTTTTGATTTTTTTTTAATTTTTTACGGTGTTTTCAAAAACCGGCCGATTTCGTCGCGGCGACCGTCCGTGGCTAGGGTTTGAGCCGTGTAAATCTGTTGTCGATTCTGTGATGGAATTCCTACCTGTGAAGCTAAAAAGCATTTTTAGTGAAAATAACGGGCAAGCTATGGAGGACCCGCAGTTCAAATTCCAGCCGGTTCCAGCTGAATCGGCCGAAGGTGGTCCGAATTGCCGGGAGTAGCTACGAGGGTCGGAAATGCATGTTTTTTGGCGACCATCCGTAAAATAGGGTCTACTTTGAGATAGACATGGAATGGCGCCGTTTGGGGTGCCCCTCCTTCTAGCCGCTTCATGAAAAACGCATGTCTTTTGCATTCAAAAAATGAAAAACGGTTTTTGAATTTCAGTTTTGCTAAAGCACATCTAGATGTGCCATAAGTATTGCACATCTAGATATTTTCCTTTTTCCTTTTTCTTTTCTCCTTATGCTTGATTCACTCACTTAGATGTGCAATAACTAGAGCACATCTAGATGTTCCCTAGACACACCCTTTGAATTTGTACGGTGTTTTCAAAAACCGGCGGATTTAGTCACGGCGGTCGTCCGTGGCTAGGGTTTGAGTCATGTTTTTAGCATTCAAAAAATGAAACTTATATTGTTTCATACATGAGCATGCACAAAAGCCCATAATTTTATCTTTCATCCATGAGCATGCATAAAAAATTTCAATTCCCATCAATTACCAAACTGAATATTCATTGTTAAAACACATGGCTTGTTTAGATGACACTGTCATACAGCATCCATGAGCATGCACAAAGTTAAACCTGACATACTTAACATTGACATGTTCATATTACACTAACAAGCTTAAACCTAACATGCTGAACACCTTCTTAACACCTTCACTCCTCCTTCTTCTCCTTCATCAACCTGATGCGCTCAGAGTGGCGAATCCCAACGCGGATGTACTCCTCTACCACAATTGGCATGGTCTTGTCGCCAAGCTGTGGGATTGCAGGCGCCGCCACCATCGCGAGGTCGTCGTCCGCCACCACCATCGCGAGGTCGTCGTCCGCCACCACCATCGCGAGGTCGTCGTCCGCCACCACCATAGCAAGGTCGTCATCCGCCACCAACATAGCAGGGTCGTTGTCAGCCACCACCATAGCATGTTCGTCGTCAGCCAGAATAGGCTACTCCTCGTCATCCCCGCTCTGCTCCTCGTCATCCCCGCTCTGCTCCTCATCTTCATCCCCGCTCTGTTCCTCGTCATCCCCGCTGCTGCTCCCATTGCCTGGCCAAATGCAACAAAGTGTGAACATGGTGTTGTCATCGTGCAGGTAGAGGAAGCCAAAAGGACAGGAAGAAGAGAGGCAGAGAGCTTACTGGCATCATCGTCGTGCTGGTAGTAGATGCGGCACATGGTGTTGTCGAACATCTTCACGGTGAACATGGCGTCGCCGTCGTAGCGGAAGACAAGGAAGTACCCGAGCTGTAGCTCATGGGCGCGGGCGAAATGCTCCCAGCCGGGCCCTAGGTACATGTGGCCTTCACCATCAAACACCACCAACACTTTCCACAGCCTGTGAAGCCCGCTGTCGGCCTCCCGCAGCTTCACTTTGTGGGGCTCACGACCCGTGAGCATCTTCGCAAACTTGTCAGGCAGCCTCTGCAGCAAGGGTCAAGCAGTGGTTAATTGTGGCAATCAAGCACTAGACAGCAGAGTGATGATAAAGAAATGAGTGATGATAAATATACCTGCCTACTGCAAGATTTCTCAATTATGATCTCGAAGAACTCAAAACCTTCCAAGCCAGCCATCTCACTTCTACTCTAAACAAGCAATAGTAAATTAAACAACATGACTGGACAGAAATAGGAAACAAGCAGCATTGTAAACCTTCCATACTTGAGCATGTTCAGTTTAAAAGAATATAAATAAGCAAGAATGCATGCATGCATATCAAATGTTGGCATCTACTACTGCTACTACTCTGCCCATATTCATGCAGGTCACTACACCTGCATATGCATGAATCCCACTGCAGCACAAGACTTGTCAACAAGAATAACCACAACAGCATGTTCAACCACAGAATTCAACAGCAACAGAATTCAACAGCATGTTCTGGCAACAGTAACAACATGTTCACCATAGAATTCAACAACGACAGAATTCGGTTAATTCAGTTAATTAACCACAGAATTCAATAGCAACAGAACAGCATGTCTACCACACTACCTACCACAGCAACAGTTAATTGCTGTCAGGTGACTACCAACAGAGCATAGATCCACCAACCACACTACCTACCACAACAACATAGTAATCAAACAGCAATTCAACCACACTAGATCCACCAACAGAGCATACTAAATCCACCAAGAACAATATGCCTAAATCCACCAATAGATGCCTAGTATGCATAACAAATCCTAGATTCTCAAACCCTAGAGCAGAAGAGAAAGGAGAGAGGATATGAAGCGGATGGCTTACCGCGGCGGAGTCCGAGAAGAAGTGGTTGCCGGCGGCGTAGGGCAAGCTGCGCGGGAGGCGTCGGACCAGCAAAGGCACCGGGGAGGCGTCGCCGTCACCCTAAAAAACATCCTAATCAAACCCTAATCCAGCGGCAAGAACCCTAATCTATCATAACAGTAGATAGGAAGAGAAAGAGGAAGCGGATTCATACCCACGGTGACGGAGAGTCGGCGACGGAGAGAAAGTATGCGGCGGCGGTGGGAGAGGAAGAAGCCGGTGGCGGCGGAGAGGAGGAGCGAGTCGAGTGGATAGGAGGAGTGGAGAGGGGGAGTGGGGAAAAGAGTGGATAGGAGGAGGAGCGGGCCCAATTGTCAGTGAGTTGTTTGATACATTGAAAAGGATGGGCATAGAGTACAAAACCAGCAACCTCTTCCTAGCCCAGTGGTAGAAACCAAGTGAACTAAGCGCACGGTCGTGGGTTTGAGCCCCCGCGCGCGCATATTTTTTGGCCACGCGCATATTTTTGGTAGCTTTGGTACAATAGCAAAATGGCCCACTTGTCAGTGAGTGGGTCGAGTGGCCCACTTGTCAGTGAGGTGTGTGCTTGATACTTGACTAGTTTGATATAGTCAAAAGGGTTGGCATAGAGTACAAAACCAACAGCCTCTTCCTAGCCCAGTGGTAGAAACATAGTGAAACAAGCGTATGGTCATGGGTTCGAGTCCCCGCTGGCGCATATGTTTTTGCTCACAATGAAATGGGTTCAGTTGAAGCAAAATTCAGTTAAAATAGCACAAAATTCAGTTAAAATTCAGTTGAAGGAAAACCAGACATCATCCACTTCAGTTCAAAAAAACTACTACATGATCACAAAAACTACTAGACAACATTCTGTATGATCACCAAAACTTGAACTAAATGATCACCAATATCTAAATGATCATTTTGCAATCTTTTGCATTACAGGACAACATTTTGACAACATTCTGAGCACAACTTCATTTTGCCATCAGCTCCATGCTATAAGACCACACCACTACAGCCATCAGGATCACACCACTACAGCCATCAGGATCTTCAAGCATTTTGCTACCTGGAGATAAAAGACCAAATTTATAAGACCACACCACTACAGTACATCAGGATCACCATGCATATGCACAAGAAGGAAAACTAAGAGAGTTAAAAGGATCACCAAGGAGACCAAATTTACCTTCATGTCCATTCGCTACTCATCATCGTTGATACGAAAACAAGGAACTCTATGCCCACTCCTGTTTTCCTCATCATCACTACAATATTGCAGCATAGTATGATCAGTGCGGTTTTCCTCATCCTTGCTTTCATGTCCATCCTCTACCACCTTTCTTCTTTTCTTGATGCCTTCAACTGTTGCAGCACCAATGATCACACGTTCCCGGTCCCTTCGCACTCTGCTTTGCACCAGAACTTCCATAGAGTCATCATCAGCTTGCAACGGAACTTCCGTAGAGTCATCATCTTGGTATGTTAGTCCACCATCACCGGGGCCCTTTTCCACTTCAGTTTCAGTCACACTCCACAAGTGTCTGTGCTGAAAGTTTTGCACAACTCGCCATTTTCCGTGCAAAAGAGTGTCTGGCAGATAAAACACCATTGTTGCTTGTGTTGTTAGAATAAAGGGATCACTCTTATACCAGCACCTTGCAGTGTTGATGCTTTTGAAGTGGCCATCATATTTGACAAAAGAGTCTCTCCTCTTCTTGCTACCAAGCTCAAACCAGTCACAGCGAAATAAGACAACCGAGCGATGGATGCCTCCACTAGAGTTGTACTGCAACTCTACGATGCTTCAACTGACCATAGAAGTCAATGATCTCACCATCATGTGACCCCTCAGTGACGATTCCACTATTCTGTGTCTTCCTTTTTTCCTCGCGGTCAACAGTGTGGTACCGGACACCGTCAGCAATGCATGTTGAATACACTCTCACTCGCTTATCCGGTAAGCATGCCAAAGCAAATAGATCATCACTGACCTTCTTCTCCTCATGCAACTTTCCAATCTACACAAATAAACCATTTAGCAAACAATGGTATTTAACAATGGGTGAATAACACAGAAAACATAAAACATGTGGCTAAAGATCTCACATGATTCTTAAACCACTTAGCAAACACCTTGGCAACCCTTTTATCAACATTGATATTGCTTTCTTCCTGATTTAACTCTTCCTTGCATTTCCTACAATGCCAACAAAACATGTGAATTAAAACATTAGGCTGGTGCCAACCCAAGCAAAATATATATATATATATATATATATATAATGAGTGCACAAGATATAACGTACTCGATATATGGTAGAACCTCGGAGCAATTGCTGAGCACAAAAAAAACCATCTTGTCATACTCATCACCAGCCTCCAAGTATTGTGAGGCTCCAAGAAAGTTCACACCATGGTTGAAAACAAAGACATCAGCACTTTGCGAATCAGACCGCTCTCTATTTCTCCCCGGCCGGTTCCATCTTGTTTCCACATCACCAAAGTATCTAGAGCAAAAAGTCAAGCACTCGTCAACGACATATGCTTCAGCAATAGAACCTTCAGGTCTTGCTGTGTTTCGCACATAACGCTTACAAGTAAGCAGCCTTCTTTCGATTGGGTACATCCAACCGTATTGCACAGGGCCTCTAAGCATTGCCTCTTTGGGTAAGTGCACCGCCAAATGGACCATCACGATGAAGAAAGATGGAGGGAAAATCTTCTCGAGCTTGCAAAGAATAATTGGGATTTCTTTTTCAAGTCTTTCCAAGACAGTTAACTTGAGGGTTTTGCAGCACAGTTCTCTAAAGAAATTTCACAGCTCAGCAACCGCTTCATATATATCCTTGTGCATGATTCCTCGGAGGCCCGCCGGTAAAATCCTTTGGAGGAGGATGTGACAATCATGGGTTTTCAGTACTGAAAGCTTGAATCCATCAGAAGTAACACACTTTGCTAGGTTAGCAGCATAACCATCTGGAAATTTCACCGCTCTTAGGAACTCACAGAATGCAAGCTTTTGTTCTTTATTCATTGTATACCATGCTCGTGGAATTTCAAATGAATCTTCATCTTCATTGTGCTGTAGATGCAAATCTTCTCTTATGACCATGTCCTCCAAATCAAGCCTAGAACTAACCGTGTCCTTTGTCTTCCCTTCAATGTTCAGAAACATCCCTAGCAGATTCTCGCATATGTTTTTCTCAATGTGCATTACATCGAGATTATGCCTTAATTTCAGATCAGCCCAGTATGGCAGGTCCCACAAACAAGACCTCTGGTCCCAACATTGACCTTCCTCACGCTTTCTTTTCTTCGCCAGCTTTCCTGGCCTCACATCTTTCACCTTTTCAAGTTGCTTCTCCAGCTCTTCTTTAGTGAATTCAGCTGGCTTGTCACGGGTTTCATTCTCACCATTAAAATCTTTGCTTCTTCGCCAGCGATGGTTTCGGGGAAGAAAGCGGCGGTGCCCAATATAGCATATCTTGCTCCTTATTCTCTTTGAGCAAGGGTCTTTGTCACAATGGACACAAGCCTGATAACCCGTTGTGATCCTCCCGGACAGAGTGTGCAGAGCCGGGAAATCATGGATGGACCATATGATCACAGCACATAGATTGAACTTTTCTTCCTGACTCAAGGCATCGTATGTAGGTACACCAGTCCAGAGCTGGAGCAGTTCTTCTACGAGGGGCTCCATAAAGACATCAAAATCCTTTCCTGGAGAATCTGGACCCGGGATAAGCAATGACATCATGAAGTTGGACTGATCCATGCATGCGCATGGTGGCAGGTTGTACGGCACCACAAAAACTGGCCACATGCTATAAGACGTGCTCATGTTCCCAAACGGATTAAACCCATCTGTGGCGATACCAAGTTTTATGTTCCTTGGATCTGCAGCAAAATCAAAATGTATACGGTCAAACTCTTTCCATGCCTCTCCATCCGCTGGATGGCTCAGCTCATTGTCCACAGGTTGCCGCTTCAGCTTGTGCCACTGTACCTCACGCGAAGGTTTCTTCGAGATGAACATCCGCTGCAGCCTTGGTATCAAGGGAAAGTGCCTCAGTACCTTCTCCGGTATTGACTTCTTCCCATCAGCATCTTTCCACCTAGATGCATTGCATTTTGGACAGTTGTCATGCATTGCTAAATCCTTCCGAAACAAGACACAGTTATTTGGGCACACATGTATTGACACATAACCTAACCCCAGCCTGCGGATTATGCTCAATGCTTCATCATAAGATCTGGGAACACAACTATTAGGGAATTGCAAGCTCAAAAGACGGAGTATTGCGTTGAATGCGGCATTGCTAATCCGGTAAAAAGACTTGATGTGGAGTAACTTCACGGTGAAGGTAAATCTTGAAAATTTACCCCCTTCATGAGCTGCGCGCTTCGCCTCCTCTAACACCTCAGCAAACAATGATTTCTGTCCATCAGCACGATCTTCAGCATCGTACAAATCCTTCAATAGGTCAGGAATCCTATCATCTTCATGCCCATCCTCTTCCTCCAAAACAACATTATCTCGCAAAACCTTTTCCATGAAATCAATGCCAGCGTCACCACCACCCATCATATGAGGGGCCTCTGTATCAGCTTCAAAATGTTGAGGTTGTCTGTCTAAAGGTTCTCCATGATATATCCATCTATCATATGTGCTGGACATCCCATTAAGAAGCAGATGATCTTCCACTCTTCCTTGAGCCATTCTTGGACGGTTGAGGCATTCACAACATGGGCAAAGAATGTGAGCATCGTTGGAAAAATTTGCCCGAACAAATGCCATGAAATCATCAACTCCTTTCATATGTACTTTCGACAACTTTCTAACTCCTTCTCTAATCCAGCTTCTGTCCATCTGCCAAAGACAACAAATTGTTGCAACTTAGCAAATCAATCTAAGTGCATCAACTTTAATTAATGAAAATGGATGGAAGTAATGGAAGCTAAAATTCCAGAAAATTTTATATGCTAATTGCCTAACCACAAGGCCTGAAGAATTCTTAACAAATAAGCTGAACAATTCCTAACAGCACATCAAGAAAATTCATCTATGCATTATCTTCCAAACAAGCAAGCTATCTCCTAACTACTAACAGTGCATCAACAAAATTCATCTATGCTGAAGAACATCTGACTGAAATCCATCTCCCACTGCTCGGGTGACGAGAGAGGAGAGGGGGGAAGAGGTGAGGGGTGCATACCGGGAGGTGTGCTTGCGGCGGCGGCGAGACCCCATGCTCGGCGAGCCCCCACCACCGTCGGTCACCTACGCCCCTGCTGCCCCCCGCCTCCACGCCCTGCCTCGCCTCCGCCCCCTGCCGGCCCCGCCCCCGCCTCCACCCCCTGCTGGTTGCTTCCGCCGCGAGGCCGTGGGCAAGGTCACCTGCGGCGAGGCCATGGGCGAGGTCACCTGCGGCGAGGCCGTGGGCGAGGTCACCTGGTTGCTTCCGCCGCCGCCCGCCATCACCTGGTCGGAAGACCTAGAAAAACGCTAAGTGTTGCTCTGTTCGATGCCACCCGCCGCCACCTGGTCGGAAGGTCCCACTTGTCACTGGTACGTGAGAGCCGTGGTTTTATATACTATATGGAAAACTACCCACACATTAGCAACAATCTCTCTCTAGCCCAGCGGTAATGAACGAGCGAACCCAGCGCGAGGTCGTGGGTTCGAGTCCCCACTAGCGCATATTTTTTAGGGAATTAAACGCTCGCTCAACCACCTGTCAAATGGGTCCCGCCTGTCAGTGTTGCAAATCGTTGCTCTGTTCGATGCTACCTGGTCGGAAGGTCCCACTTGTCAATGATACGAGAGAGCCGTAGTTCTATATAATGTATAGATAAACTCCCAGATGCGAGCAACTGTCCCTCTCTAGCCCAGCGGTAGCATGCGAGCTAACCAAGCGCGGGGTCGTGGGTTCGAGTCCCGCCTCGTGCATCTTTTTTGGGCGAATTAAGCGCTCGGCCCCATCTGTCAAATGGGTCCCACCTGTCAGTGTGTCCCCCGTCTATCTGTTGAATATTAAAACTCAAACAAAAATGACACCTAGACAGTGACACATAAGCGAGGTTGCTGAGGTGGCTGCCTAATCATCCTAATTCATTCAAACTCAAGTGTTGTGACCATTTTATATTGGTCGTTATCAGCTACGCATGAGGCAGTGGACAGTGCTACTAGCTTTACGACCATTTCCTCTAATGAAATTATGACCTTTCTGACCAAAATGGCCGTTATGGTTTAGGGTTTAGAGCCCCCCAGACAGCTTTTGACCAATTGGTCTAAAATGGTCATAAATTTATGACCAATTCTTCGAGGGTCACTGACAGAAGGTCATAAGTTGACATATTTCTTGTAGTGCCCTCCCTCGCTATATATAGGGGGATGGGGGGAGGAGGAGGTGCCCTAGGGTTTCCCTAGGGGAGGGGCAGCGACCACAGGGGAAACTCTAGATGGCTTTGGGCACCCCCACCCCTAGGAAACTTGGTGTAACGCCCCGGACACACCCGCCGGTGGTCGTTACTCCTGGCGCGATCTAGACTGGCCGCACAGATCAATACTAGTCTTTTCTGCGCACTTTGTCCTCACTCGTGCGCACCCGGGAGCAACTTCTCGGTCGGTCACCCATCCTGACACTACTCCAAGCTGAGCACGCTTAACTTTGGAGTTCTGTCCGAATGGGCTCCCGGAAAAGAAGGAATTCCTTATTGATACGAGTAGTCTATCATCCCGAATAAGCCAGGCTATCACATACACCCCCACTCAGAGGAACCGACGTCCTCGTCGGGCCACAGGAACGTTCCCTCTTGGCACAAACGTCTGTGCTTCCAGTCCGGTACATCTGCCATGCCGGGTGCCACGACGAGTCACAAACGTCATGAACAACATGACCACACACCTATCCGCAACCATCCGTGTAACCGCGAGGGTCGACTCTGATACCAACTTGTAACGCCCCGGACACACCCGCCGGTGGTCGTTACTCCTGGCGGGATCTAGACTGGCCCCACAGATCAATACTAGTCTTTTCTGCGCACTTTGTCCTCACTCGTGCGCACCCGGGAGCAACGTCCCGGTCGATCACCCATCCTGAAACTACTCCAAGCTGAGCACGGTTAACTTTGGAGTTCTGTCCGAATGGGCTCCCGGAAAAGAAGGAATTCCTTATTGATATGAGTAGTCTATCATCCCTAATAAGCCAGGCTATCACATATTGTGACGCCCCGAGACCGATGTGCCAGTTGTCGTCCAGTTATTCGTTGTCGTTGCCATGTCATTTGCTTGCGTGTCGCATCTTGCCATGTCATCATGTGCATTGCATCATCATGTTTTCAAAACTTGCATCCGTCCCGGTCTCCTGGTTCTCTCTGTTGTCCGTTCTGAGCCCAGGTACACTTGCACGCGCCCGCGGCATGTCCGAAATATTATTGTATAAGTGGCTGGAAAATGTTCTCGGAATGGGTTGAAAGTTGGCGTGCGGTGTTGTTATGTTGTTAGTAGGTCGCCCGCCAAGTTTCATCGCATTCAGAGCTCGTTTGATAGCCCAACTGTTAAACTATAGCGGCAATATAGCCGGTCTAACGTCAGACGTTTTCGGTCTCCGGAAATAGTCGCTGGGCCTCTCTTCTCTTCTCTTCTCTCAGCTCGAGACCGTCTACACAGTCCACTCACTGCTAGTCCCCAACCTATCCTCTCTCGTCAGCCCGCGGCCCTCCTCGCGCGCGCGTCCGAAAATTGTCTCGGACCCGACCCGAGCAGTCGTCACCATCGTGTCCGGATCATCCCCAAACATCTACAAAACGTCTCCCTTTTCTTATTTGGACTCCCTAACCTATATTTTTCCGACCGTCCGATTACGATCGGAGGGCCAGATTAGCCCCTACCTAAATAAATCCTAATGCTATATATAGTCCAACCCTAGATCAATCCCTAAAACCGAGGGCACTTGTCCCATCTTTCCCTTTCGACCGCCACCACTCTCTCATCGGGATCCTCCCCGATCCACCCACCTCCTCTCCCTTGATTTCTCATCTGGCAAATCCCGCAGCCTCCTCCCGATCCACCAGCCAACCGCCACCCCTCTCCTCGATCTCCTCCAACCCAGCCGCCCGAGGACCTCCTCCTCGCCGGTGTTTCCATCGGAGACTGCCGGCCGGAGCAGCAACAGCCATCAGAAGGACCATCGCGGCCCCTGCCCTCTTTCTTTTCCTTCCCTGTGCTCTCTCCTTCCTGACCTCTCTTTCCCTCTCTTGGTCCAGCAGCAGAAGGAAGGCCATGGGCGCTCGTAGCTTCCCGCACGATCACCGCAAGCAGCAGCCCCGGAGCTCCCTCCATCGTCGAGCTCCACCATCAAGCGCCGACCTCCCGAGGTTCCCCGTGCCCATCTCCTCCTTTTTGCTTCCTCGGTTTCTCTCCCTCCTCCTGTAACATCTGTCTCTGTCTCGGTCTCCCGATGCAGTGCCATGGCGCTCGATGCCCGAGCTCCGAGCAAGCGCCGCCGGACCAGCTGCGCCACGGCACGGAAGGGGCCGATCGTTCCCCACCTCCATGCGCCTCCCCCGCCTTGGATCGGGTTGTCCCCGCGACGTCCTTGCCGCCAAGTCCATGTCGCTGCCTCCGCTTCCTCTGCAACAAGCAGAGGCACGTTTGTCAGGCGCCCGCCTCCCCTGTTCCTGCTCGCGTGAGACGAGCGCCTCGTCCCGCCCGCATTGACCATGCCTCCAGGTCGCCGCCCCGCCTCACCGGGATCCACCCGCGCCGGCGACCTCCACCTCCCTGCAGTTGTTGCTGTCTCTGTTCTTTCAGAGGACGAGCGCCTTCATTGACCGCCTCGTCGATTCGGCCTTGTTTGCCTCGCCAAGACCCAGCGTCCTGCCGGCCTGCTTTGGCCTCTCCACCAGCTGGGCCGAGGCCCATGGTGAGGAACCCCCCACCGCCTGTTCCTGTTGGCCCGACTCTAGTTTCGGCCCGTTCTTTGTTTTTTTTCCTGGACGGATTTAGCTAATATCCAGGGAATTGCAGATTTACAAAAAAACCCCTAGCCTTCATGCATTTAATATCTCACAAACTAAGCATCACATGTAAAAACTTTGTATATGAAACTTGCTTAGTTTTTCATCTAGTTTCATAATATGTCTTTTTTATCCATGTTTAAAAAAATGCTGTTTGTTTAAATTTGTTTAAATAACTTGCTAAAATGTTTTAATTCATAACTAATTAACCGTAGCTCCAAATTTAATAAACTTTAGATGTAAATGGGGTAGAATTTTGCCTAGTTTAACATGGTGGCATCATCTTGCATGTTTAACAACTTTAAAATATGGCTTAGGGTAGAACAGTACCAAATCTATAATATGCTCATGGGGTTTTACCGGAATTGTTGTTCGTTGCTTCCGGCCTCATTTAAACTTGACTAGATAGGTAGTTTTACTTTGCTTCACCCTCTTGCCATGCTAACAACATTTAATCTTGTTGGGTACATAAACGAGATCGAACTAAATAACTTGAATGTGGTGTTTCGCCAATATGCAACTCGTTGCATATTGAGCTCCACTTAATTTGTAGGATTGCTTGTGCACTTTGCCATGCCATGCTTCATTAAACCGGACATGCATCATACTTGGTTGTGCATCATGCCATGGTCATGTGTTGGTTGTTTACTATGTTGTTTGCTCCTTTCCGGTGTTGTTTCTTCGGGTTGGTTCCGATAACGTCGCATTGTGAGGAACCGTTCGACTACGACCGTTTGACTTCTTCATGGACTCGTTCTTCTTCCTTGCGGGATCTCAGGCAAGATGACCATACCCTCGAAATCACTTCTATCTTTGCTTGCTTAGTTGCTCGCTCTTTTGCTATGCCTATGCTGCGATACCTACCACTTGCTCATCATGCCACCCATATTGTTGAACCAAGCCTCTAACCTACCTTGTCCTAGCAAACCGTTGATTGGCTATGTTACCGCTTCGCTCAGCCCCTCTTATAGCGTTGTTAGTTGAAGGTCAAGATTGAAGTTTGTTCCTTGTTGGGACATGGAGATGTTGTTCCTTGTTGGAACATGTTTACTTGTTGGGATATCACAATATATCTTATTTAATTAATGCATCTATATACTTGGTAAAGGGTGGAAGGCTCGGCCTTTTGCCTTGTGTTTTGTTCCACTCTTGCCGCCCTAGCTTCCGTCATATCGGTGTTATGTTCCTGGATTTTGCGTTCCTTACGCGGTTGGGTTATAATGGGAACCCCTTGATAGTTCACCTTGATTGAAGCTTTTCCAGCAATGCCCAACCTTGGTTTTACCATTTGCCACCTAGCCTTTTATTTTCCCTTGGGAGTCGCGCTCCTGAGGGTCATCATTATTTTACCCCCCCCCCCCCGGGCCAGTGCTCCTCTGAGTGTTGGTCCAACCTATCAGCTGCCGGTGACCACCAGGGGCAACTCTGGGCTGGCCTACCCGTACCTAAGACAATCTGAGTGTGCCCTGAGAACAAGATATGTGCAGCTCCTATCGGGATTTGTTGGCACATTCGGGCGGTGTTGCTGGATTGGTTTTAACTTGTCGAAGTGTCTTGAAGAACCGGGATACCGAGTCTGATTGGAATGTCTCGGGAGGAGGTCTAATCCTTTGTTGACCGTGAGAGCTTGTCATGGGCTAAGTTGGGATTCCCCTGCAGGGATTTGAACTTTCGAAAGCCGTGTCCGCGGTTATGGGCAGATGGGAATTTGTTAATGTCCAGTTGTAGATAACTTGAACCTTAACTTAATTAAAATGAATCAACTGCGTGTGTAACCGTGATGGTCTCTTCTCGGCGGAGTCCGGGAAGTGAACACGGTGTTGGAGTTATGCTTGACGTAGGTTGTTATAGGATCACTTCTTGATCATAGTTCTTCGTTTGTGCTTTGCCTTCTCTTCTCGCTCTCTTTTGCGAACAAGTTAGCCACCATATATGCTAGTCGCTTGCTGCAACTCCACCTCATACCTTTACCTTACCCATAAGCTTAAATAGTTTTGATCACGAGGGTGCGAGATTGCTGAGTCCCCGTGACTCACAAATACTTCGAAAACCAGTTTGCAGGTGCCGATGTTACAGAGCAGGTGACGCAACCAAGCTCAAGGAGGAGCTCGAGGAAGATCTTGTCCTTTGTGTTGTTTCGTTCTAGTTGATCAGTAGTGGAGCCCAGTTGGGGTCGATCGGGGACCTTTGTCGCTTTTGGGGTTCTTCTTTTATTTTGGTTCCGTAGTCGGACCATGAATGTATTTGGATGATGTAATGGTTTATTCATGTAATTGTGTGAAGTGGCGATTGTAAGCCAACTATGTATCTTTCCCTTATGTATTACATGGGTTTTGTGAAGATTACCTCACTTGCGACATTGCTTTCAATGCGGTTATGCCTCTAAGTCGTGCTTCGACACGTGGGAGATATAGCCGCATCGAGGGCGTTACAAGTTGGTATTAGAGCCTTCCCCGACCTTAGGAGCCCCCATTGCTTGATCATTTTTAGCAGCTGTTGTTGAGTCTAGAAAAATGTTTTGAGTCATTTAGGAATTATATATCGGAGAGTTTAGGAATTCCTTTTACTTCCCAGTCTCCTCATCGCTCTGGTAAGGCATCCTGACATAGAGTTTTGACTCTTCTCTTCTCAAATTTCACTAATTTTTTTTTAGGATCACGCCGGTATCTTGGAATTGTTCCGATGGTATTATGATGAGAACATTGTCTTGGTGCCTCCTGTCAGGGGTTTTGTGGAAGTGTCCCGGGGAGTTGAGCTCTGAGGTGTTGTCGTCATAATTTTATCGTTGTAGTTCTGGAATACCTGAGTTTAGTACGCCGACATCGAAAATCTCTCTTATGCAGTTCGTTGGTTAGATAACCTCGTCGCCACCCAGTACTGGGGCGGGAGTTCAGGAGTATTACAATAACTTGTATAACGGATGCTTTTCGAAGGTTGAGGTAGATGATTTCCGAAGGTTTCTTGGTTATGTGTTGAAGGATGGATACAACTCGATGTAGGATTTGCTAGTTTGGGTGAGATATTATGCTTCCCCTGTATCCCCAACACCTGATTGCATAACCGGAAAGGTTCGGGAGTTTATAAGTGGGAATTCAAGTAGTTCTTAGGATATCTTTCAATAGATGTATGATATGAAATTAGGGTTCGACGTCTAGTGGTCCGCCTATTCACGGTTGGTTTTACAGTGGTCTCGTTGTGTCTTAAAGAGTCCTTGGCTATGCCGACTCGGGGATGCTTCGTATGTCATGTGCACTGCCTTGTACATGATGGTGCTGTATGATCGAGCCCGTGTAGGCCCCACCACGAAAACTTCGGACGAAATCTCTATCATATGTTTGTTCCGGCTTATTTTGCAAGCCAATCCTTTGTTTTGTTTTGAGTTGTGGTATTCGAGTTGCTTCAATGTCAAGTGTTGATTCCATACCTTCCACAAATGGTGTTCTCATACTCCGATGTGGATACCAATCCTTCTTGATCATCAAGATTGTCTCGTCAATCCTTTTCACCGACGTGTTTCTCTTCAAGTGGATCCGATCATTCCAATATCAGCAAGATCTATTACTAGTTCTCAACGGTGTTGTTTTCATCCATCTCCAAGTTGCTTTTGTTTTTCCCGCCCACCCACCCCTTTTTCTTCAAGGACTCAGATTTCTTATTCAAGTATCCTTCTATTGATGGGAAGCCTCTCCATTTCTTTTTCCATTAATGTTCTTATCCGGTAATTCTCATGAAGATTTTAACGGAGCTTCAAGTTCGTCACTCTTCACTCATTTTCTTCTTCGGTGGATTCAATTCAAGCTTTGTTGATCATATTCCTTTCCTCATTTCAAGGCTTTCTCATGCCGGCGCAATTCTTAATCGTTCACCTCTCGATATCCTATTGTCCCGGAGTGCTCAAGATATCTCAGAAGGCTCGTCTTTTCATTCAAGATCAGTTCAACCTATTTCGAGGTTGTTATCTCATTCAAGACATTTAATTCAACCGGTGCAACCTCTCTTTTAAATCATTTCAATGGTGCTTCTCTTGAGTGGGCCCTAACCCACAGGTCTTTTCCCAGGATCTTACCTGACTCTTCCAATCTTCCCGGAGCTATCCTCATATTTCTTTTCAAAGTTTGACGTAAGAATGAGTTATCATCAGTCAAATGCTTTTCTCCAAGATCTTTCGAATTTTTTCATCATTGGCTCTACCTTTTCTATTATTCATTCCGAAGTGTCTATTTCCATCGTAATTCCCAGATTTTGAAGACAGAAGAAGATTTTCCCTCCAAATCATATCCGTTCTCTCAAGATTCATGGTGCTAGCTTGTTGCCATCCTCTCATAATTATTTTCGATTGTGAGAATCCTTTTTCACCCATCAGGAGATATTCAAGGGTATTTTTAGTTTGATTATCCGGAGCCCATCATTTTAGAAGACTTGTTCATTCTCAGGTTTCAGCTCTCGTTCCCCAAATCTCATCGGTGCATCGTTCAAATATCCTCTAATCAGTTCATGATCTCTTCGTTCTTTTGTATCTAAACTCTCTCATGTATCTTCGTTCATTTGCTAATTCTTCTCGGTGTTCCTTTATCTACCCTTCGGTCATTTTAATTCTTATGGTGGTTCGTTCAAGAGTTTTCTTCCTTCGTGTATCATATCTATGCATTCGTGCTTTTCAAATTCTACCGGTGGATTGTTGAAGACTTTCTCAAGTTTGCGCTATATCTCGCTTAATCCTTTCTACGAGAATAAGTAGTATGCCAATTCCATTGATTGTCATCAATTTAACTGGTGAAGGATAAGCATAATGTAATTCTTATTCTTGTTTCATCCAAGTGATTAATTCCTTATTCCAGAGGCTCACAAAATTCTTGATCTCAATTGTTTCATCTTCTATTTTCCCGGAGTTCCTACCTCTCGCATTTATATCACCACGGAGATCCATCTAATCATTGCAAGGCTTCAACCTTATTCTTTTCATCCACCATTTCGTTTGATCATTCTTTTTTCTACCGGAGTTTCTTCTTGGAGGCTATACATGATGGTTCATCAAGGATTTATTTCCTTCTCGAAGCATTCATCAAGATTCTTTTCTAAGGAGATTAAGTTTCTTCATCTTGCAATCCGGAGTGCAATTCTTTCTTCCATATCATTGAAGGTGGTATTATGTCATTCTTGATAATTGGAGTTCATGTTTTCTTGATTCACATGTTGTCAAGATTGGGATATTTTAAATCCATCAATCTCTTCATTGGAATTATCTTGGGTTATATTTCACCAAAAGTCTTCCCTAAGGATTGTTGCTATTTATGGTGCTCATAAATGATCCAATTTCTTCATTTATCCTTTCCGGTGCGATATACTTTCTCGCCTCCTTGTTCATATCAATACAATTCTTTTCTCATGAGTGGCAGGGTGTCACCTCATAATTTGAGCTGTACTCCATAAGACCATATCAAGCTTATTCTTTTCATTGTTGGCTTTCTAATAACTCCGTTCGACCCTTCCCTTTAAGATGCCTTTTCAAACTCTTTTGTGGCAGAAGTTGGCATTTTCTTCTCCATTCTTTTATTTCAATTATCTATCTTCTATTCTTTTGTTCCGGAGCCATTGCGATGTTGCTCTTTTCAACCCATCATTTTGTTTTGTCAAGATCATGCTTCTTTTTTTTCCCCTTATCCATTTAACCGGAGTGCCATGCCCTCTTTTCAAGTTCTTCCCGTTCTGTCAAGTTTTGGCTCCCTTCTCAACCGGAGTGCCGTCTAAAATCGTTCTTACCCTTGTGCCATTCTTTCAATAATTCCGGAGGTAGTGTGTTGTTGATTTCATCAAGTATCCTCTCATCTTGTCAAGTTCTTGTTAATTCCTTCCATTTTCAGTCGGAGTGCTGTCCAAATTATATCAGTCTTATTCCTTCTCTATCTTGTTTATCCGGAGTGTTGTGCCCTCTGCTCAAGTTCTTATCATGCTATCAAGTTTCATATCACTTTTTCAACTGGAGTGCTGCCCGAATCGGTTATTTCTTATTCCTCCTTCTTAACGGAGTGTTTTTCAACCTTGTTCTTCTCCGTTGCTTTCTTTCTTTTCATTTGTTCAACCTCTCAAGGTTCTTTGGTTTCACTCGTTTGTCAAGGAGCAACTTAGTTTTTACCCCTTCTCTTTCTCTTCCGTTTTCCCTCCGGTGCCATTCTAGATCTCGGGACGAGATCCTCTCGTAGTGGTGGAGTGTTGTGACGCCCCGAGACCGATTGCCAGTTGTCGTCCAGTTATTCGTTGTTGTTGCCATGTCATTTGCTTGTGTGTCGCATCTTGCCATGTCATCATGTGCATTGCATCATCATGTTTTCAAAACTTGCATCCGTCCCGGTCTCCTAGTTCTCTCCGTTGTCCGTTCTGAGCCCAGGTACACTTGCACGCGCCCGCGTCATGTCCGAAATATTATTGTATAAGTGGCCGGAAAATGTTCTCGGAATGGGTTAAAAGTTGGCGTGCGGTGTTGTTATGTTGTTAGTAGGTCGCCCGCCAAGTTTCATCGCATTCGGAGCTCGTTTGATAGCCCAACCGTTAAACTATAGCGGCAATATAGCCGGTCTAACGTCAGACGTTTTCGGTCTCCGGAAATAGTCGCTGGGCCTCTCTCTCTTCTCTTCTCTCAGCTCGAGACTATCTACACAGTCCACTCACTGCTAGCCCCCAACCTATCCTCTCTCATCAGCCCGCGGCCCTCCTCGCGCGCGTGTCCGAAAATTGTCCCGGACCTGACCCGAGCAGTTGTCACCGTCGTGTCCGGATCATCCCCAAACATCTACAAAACGTCTCCGTTTTCTTATTTGGACTCCCTAACCTATTTTTTCTGACCGTCCGATTACGATCGGAGGGACAGATTAGCCCCTACCCAAAAAATCCTAATGCTATATATAGTCCAACCCTAGATCAATCCCTAAAACCGAGGGCACTTGTCCCATCTTTCCCTTTTGACCGCCGCCACTCTCTCATCGGGATCCTCCCCGATCCACCCACCTCCTCTCCCTTGATTTCTCATCTGGCCAATCCCGCAGCCTCCTCCCAATCCACCAGCCAGCCGCCACCCCTCTCCTCGATCTCCTCCAACCCAGCCGCCCGAGGACCTCCTCCTCGCCGGTGTTTCCATTGGAGACTGCCGGCCGGAGCAGCAACAGCCATCAGAAGGACCATCGCGGCCCCTGCCCTCTTTCTTTTCCTTCCCTGTGCTCTCTCCTTCCCGACCTCTCTTTCCCTCTCTTGGTCCAGGAGCAGAAGGAACGCCATGGGCGCTCGTAGCTTCCCGCGCGATCACCGCAAGCAGCAGCCCCGGAGCTCCCTCCATCGTCGAGCTCCACCATCAAGCGCCGACCTCCCGAGGTTCCCCTTGCTCATCTCCTCCTTTTTTCTTCCTCAGTTTATCTCCCTCCTCATGGAACATCTGTCTCTGTCTCGGTCTCCCGATGCAGTGCCATGACGCTCGACGCCCGAGCTCCGAGCAAGCGCCGCCGGACCAGCTGCGCCACGGGACGGAAGGGGCCGATCGTTCCCCACCTCCACGCGCCTCCCCCGCCTTGGATCGGGTCGTCCCCGCGACGTCCTTGCCGCCAAGTCCATGTTGCTGCCTCCGCTTCCTCTGCAACGAGCAGAGGCACGTTTGTCAGGCACCCGCCTCCCCTGTTCCTACTCGCGTGAGACGAGCGCCTCGTCCCGCCCGCATTGACCACGCCTCCAGGTCGCTGCCCCGCCTCACCGGGATCCACCCGCGCTGGCGACCTCCACCTCCCTACAGTTGTTGCTGCCTCTGTTCTTTCAGAGGACGAGCGCCTTCGTTGACTGCCTCGTCGATTCAGCCTTGTTTGCCTCGCCAAGACCCAGCGTCCTGCCGGCCTGCTTTGGCCTCTCCACCAGCTGGGCCAAGGCCCATGGTGAGGAACCCCCCACCGCCTGTTCCTGTTGGCCCGACTCCAGTTTCGGCCCGGTCTTTGTTTTTTTGCCTGGACGGATTTAGCTAATTTCCAGGGAATTGGAGATTTACAGAAAAACCCCCTAGCCTTCATGCATTTAATATCTTACAAACTAAACATCACATGTAAAAACTTTGTATATGAAACTTGCTTAGTTTTTCATCTAGTTTCATAATATGTCCTTTTCATCCATGTTTAAAATGTTTAATATGTTGTTTGTTTAAATTTGTTTAAATAACTTGCTAAAATGTTTTAATTCATAACTAATTAACCGTAGCTCCAAATTTAATAAATTTTATATGTAAATGGGGTAGAATTTTGCCTAGTTTAACATGGTGGCATCATCTTGCATGTTTAACAACTTTAAAATATGGCTTAGGGCAGAACAGTACCAAATCTATAATATGCTCATGGGGTTTTACCGGAATTGTTATTCGTTGCTTCCGGCCTCATTTAAACTTGACTAGATAGGTAGTTTTACTTTGCTTCGCCCTCTTGCCATGCTAACAACATTTAATCTTGTTGGGTACATAAACGAGATCGAACTAAATAACTTGAATGTGGTGTTTCGCCAATATGCAACTCATTGCATATTGAGCTCCACTTAATTTGTAGGATTGCTTGTGCACTTTGCCATGCCATGCTTCATTAAACCGGACATGCATCATACTTGGTTGTGCATCATGCCATGGTCATGTGTTGGTTGTTTACTATGTTGTTTGCTCCTTTCCGGTGTTGTTTCTTCGGGTTGGTTCCGATAACGTCGCGTTGTGAGGAACCGTTCGACTACGACCGTTTGACTTCTTCATGGACTCGTTCTTCTTCCTTGCGGGATCTCAGGCAAGATGACCATACCCTCGAAATCACTTCTATCTTTGCTTGCTTAGTTGCTCGCTCTTTTGCTATGCCTATGCTGCGATACCTACCACTTGCTCATCATGCCACCCATATTGTTGAACCAAGCCTCTAACCCACCTTGTCCTAGCAAACCATTGATTGGCTATGTTACCGCTTCGCTCAGCCCCTCTTATAGCATTGTTAGTTGCAGGTCAAGATTGAAGTTTGTTCCTTGTTGGGACATGGAGATGTTGTTCCTTGTTGGAACATGTTTACTTGTTGGGATATCACAATATATCTTATTTAATTAATGCATCTATATACTTGGTAAAGGGTGGAATGCTCGGCCTTATGCCTGGTGTTTTGTTCCACTCTTGCCGCCCTAGCTTCCGTCATATCGGTGTTATGTTCCTGGATTTTGCGTTCCATACGCGGTTGGGTTATAATGGGAACCCCTTGATAGTTCACCTTGAATAAAGCTTTTCCAGCAATGCCCAACCTTGGTTTTACGATTTGCCACCTAGCCTTTTCTTTTCCCTTGGGAGTCGCGCTCCTGAGGGTCATCATTATTTTACCCCCCGGGCCAGTGCTCCTCTGAGTGTTGGTCCAACCTGTCAGCTGCCGGTGGCCACCAGGGGCAACTCTAGGCTGGCCTACCCATACCTAAGACAATCTGAGTGTGCCCTGAGAACGAGATATGTGCAGCTCCTATCGGGATTTGTCAGCACATTTGGGCGGTGTCGCTGGATTGGTTTTAACTTGTCGAAGTGTCTTGAAGAACCGGGATACCGAGTCTGATCGGAATGTCTCGGGAGGAGGTCTATTCCTTCGTTGACCGTGAGAGCTTGTCATGGGCTAAGTTGGGACTCCCCTGCAGGGATTTGAACTTTTGAAAGCCGTGCCCGCGGTTATGGGCTGATGGGAATTTTTTAATGTCTGGTTGTAGATAACTTGAACCTTAACTTAATTAAAATGAATCAACTGCTTGTGTAACCGTGATGGTCTCTTCTCGGCGGAGTCCGGGAAGTGAACACGGTGTTGGAGTTATGCTTGACGTAGGTTGTTATAGGATCACTTCTTGATCATAGTTCTTCGTTCGTGCTTTGCCTTCTCTTCTCGCTCTCTTTTGCGAACAGGTTAGCCACCATATATGCTAGTCGCTTGCTGCAACTCCACCTCATACCTTTACCTTACCCATAAGCTTAAATAGTTTTGATCGCGAGGGTGCGAGATTGCTGAGTCCCCATGACTCACAGATACTTCCAAAACCAGTTTGCAGGTGCCGATGTTACAGAGTAGGTGATGCAACCAAGCTCAAGGAGGAGCTCGATGAAGATCTTGTCCTTTGTGTTGTTTCGTTCTAGTTGATCAGTAGTGGAGCCCAGTTGGGGTCGATCGGGGACCTTTGTCGCTTTTGGGGTTCTTCTTTTATTTTGGTTCCGTAGTCGGACCATGAGTGTATTTGGATGATGTAATGTGTTATTCATGTAATTGTGTGAAGTGGCAATTGTAAGCCAACTTTGTATCTTTCCCTTATGTATTACATGGGTTGTGTGAAGATTACCTCACTTGCGACATTGCTTTCAATGCGGTTATGCCTCTAAGTCGTGCTTCGACACGTGGGAGATATAGCCGCATCGAGGGCGTTACACTTGGCCCCCAAGCCAGGAGGGGCAGCTGCCCTAGGGGAGGTGCCCCCACCTCTCCAGGTTACATGAGATGGGGTGGGAGGGGCGCACAACCCCTTAATGGGCTGGTGTGCCCCCTCCCCTTGGCCCATAAGGCCCCCAACGCTTGCTGGGGCCTTCGAAACTCCTATCGGTCACGCTGGTCGTCACCCGGTACTCCCAGAACAATTCCGGACTCCAATACCCTTCATCCAATATATCGATATTCACCTCCAGACCATTCCGGAGCTCCTCATCATCTCTGGGATCTCATCCGGTACTCGGAACAACCTTCGTTAACCAGATACTATTCCCATTATAACTCTAGCATCACCGAACCTTAAGTGTGTAGACCCTACGGGTTCGGGAACCATGTAGACATGACCGAGACATCTCTCCGGCCAATAACCAATAGCGGGATCTGGATACCCATATTGGCTCCCACATGTTCCATGATGATCTCATCGGATGAACTACGATGTCAGGGATTCAATCAATCCTGTATACAATTCCCTTTGTCTATCGGTATGTTACTTGCCCGAGATTGGATCGTCGGTATCCCCATACCTTGTTCAATCTCATTATCGGCAAGTCTCTTTACTCGTTCCGTAATGCATGATACCATGGCTAACTCCTTAGTCACATTGAGCTCATTATGATGATGCATTACCGAGTGGGCCCAGAGATACCTCTTCGTCCTACGGAGTGACAAATCCCAGTCTCGATTCGTGCCAACCCAACAGACACTTTTGGAGATACCTGTAGTGCACCTTTATAGTCACCCAGTTAAGTTGCGATGTTTTATACACCCAAAGCACTCCAACGTATCCGGGAGTTGCACAATCTCATGGTCTAAGTAAATGATACTTGACATTAGAAAAGCTCTAGCAAACGAACTACACGATGTTGTGCTATGCTTAGGATTGGGTCTTGTCCATCACATCATTCTCCTAATGATGTGATCCCGTTATCAACGACATACAATGTCCATGGTTAGGAAACCATAACCATCTATTGATCAACAAGCTAGTCAACTAGAGGCTTACTAGGGACACGTTGTGGTCTATGTATCACACATGTATTACGGTTTCCGGTTAATACAATTATAGCATGAACAATAGACAATTATCATGAACAAGGAAATATAATAATAACCATTTTATTATTGCCTCTAGGGCATATTTCCAACAGTCTCCCACTTGCACTAGAGTCAATAATATAGTTACATTGTGATGAATCCGACACCCATAGAGTTCTGGTGTTGATCATGTTTTGTTCATGAAAGAGGTTTTGTCAATGGATCTGCAACATTCAGATCCGTATGTACTTTAAAAATATCACATGTAGATGCCGACACGATGCTTTGCTTGCAACTACACCAGCTGACTGCCCCACCTTTCAAAATGTACACGTATCCGGTTTGTGACTTGGAGTCATCCAGATCTGTGTCAAAGCTAGCATCGATGTAACCCTTTACAACGAGCTCTTCGGCACCTCCATAAACGAGAAACATATCCTTAGTCCTTTTCAGGTACTTCTGGATATTCTTGACCGCTGTCAAGTGTTCCATACCGGGATCACTTTGGTACTTCCCTACCAAACTTATGGCTAGGTTCACATCAGGTCTGGTACACAGCATGGCATACATAATAGAGCCTATGGACGAGGCATAGGGGATGACACTCATCTTTTCTCTATCTTTTGCCGAGATCGGGCATTGAGTTGTGCTCAATCTCACAGCTTCCAATACAGGCAAGAACCCCTTCTTGGACTGATCCATATTGAACTTCTTCAATATCTTGTCAAGGTATGTGCTTTGTGAAAGACGAATGAGGCATCTCGATCTATCTCTATAGATCTTGATGCCTAATATGTAAGAAGTTTCTCCAAGGTCCTTCATTGAAAAACACTTATTCAAGTACGCCTTTATGCTTTCCAAAAGTTCTATATCATTTCCCATCAATAGTATGTCATCCACATATAATATGAGAAATGTTACAGGGCTCCCACTCACTTTCTTGTAAATACATGCTTCTCCGTGAGTCTGTACAAACCCAAACGCTTTGATCATTTCATCAAAGCGAATGTTCCAACTCCAAGATGCTTGCACCAGCCCATAGATGGAGCGCTGGAGCTTGCATACCTTGTCAGCATTCTTAGGATTGACAAAACCTTCCGGATGCATCATATACAATTCTTCCTTAAGGAAATCGTTAGGGAATGCCATTTTGCCGTCCATTTGCCATATCTCATAAGCATAGAATGCGGCAATTGCTAACATGATTCAGACGGACTTCATCTTCGCTACATGTGAGAAGGTCTCATCATACTCAACTCCTTGAACTTGTCGATAACCCTTAGCGACAAGCCGAGCCTTATAGACGGTCACATTACCATCCGTGTCAGTCTTCTTCTTAAATATCCACTTATTCTCTATGGCATGGCGATCATCGTGCAAGTCCACCAAAGTCCATACTTTGTTCTCATACATGGATCCTATCTCGGATTTCATGGCTTCAAGCCATTTGTTGCAATCTGGGCCCGCCATCGCTTGTTCATAGTTCAAAGGTTCACCGTTGTCTAACAAACTTATTTCTAGGACAGGGTTTCCGTACCACTCTGGTGCGGAACGTGTCCTCGTGGACCTACGAGGTTCAGTAGCAACTTGATCCGAAGTTTCATGATCATCATCGCTAACGTCCTCTCTAGTCGGTGCTGGCACCGCATAAACATTTTCTTGTGCTGCGCTACTCTCCAGTTCAAGAGGGGGTACCTCATCAAGTTCTACTTTCCTCCGACTTACTTCTTTCTAGAGAAACTCTTTCTCCAGAAAGGATCCATTCTTGGAAACAAAGATCTTGCCTTCAGATCTGAGGTAGAAGGTATACCCAATAGTTTCCTTACGGTACCCTATGAAGACGCACTTTTCCGATTTGGGTTTGAGCTTTCCAGGTTGAAGTTTCTTGACATAAGCATCGCATCCCCAAACTTTCAGAAACGACAACTTAGGTTTCTTTCTAGACCATAATTCATACGGTGTTGTCTCAACGGATTTAGACAGTGCCCTATTTTAAAGTGAATGCGGCAATCTCTAAAGCATAAGCCCAAAAAGATAGCAATAAATCGATAAGAGACATCATAGATCGCACCATATCCAATAGAGTGTGATTACGACGTTTGGACACACCATTACACTGAGGTGTTCCAGGCGGCATGAGTTGTGAAACAATTCCATATTTCCTTAAGTGCGTGCCAAACTCATGACCCAACTATTCTCCTCCATGATCTGATTGTAAGAACTTTATTTTCCTGTCACGTTGATTCTCTACCTCGCTTTGAAATTCCTTGAACTTTTCAAAGGTCTCAGACTTGTGTTTCATTAAGTAGCCATACACTGTGCACATTGGTCCTAAACACACGGTTTTAAACCCTTCCACGACGACATTTGGAACCTTCGCCAAGTGACTGTGGGCGATAGGGGGGTCCTTCTCACACTACCCAGAAACCGTCAGGGATATGCCCTCCTGGCACACACGCTCAACAAAATGAGGCCGTGTGCGACCGGCGAGCGCTCAAATACGGAAATACGTATAGTAGAGCTAAAAAAATACAATTATACCGTGAAATTGTTTCCGGTCACAAGTACATCCTACACAGTCAGTCCCTGCTAAACGTTTCCGCTCGCATGTACATCCCACACAGTCGCTCCAAGGAAAACATTTCCGTTCATAGGTATATCACACACAATTTTTCCCGTTAAATCGTTTGCGTTATTGAATGCATCACACACGGTCCATTGAAGAAACTATGTAGCAAAGGCTGTCCATCACACACACTTTTTATGTGGTAAACGTTTGCGCAAGGTGGCCTAACACAAACAGTTTTCAAGAGAAAGTCGTGTGTGCTGTGGAGATTGACCGCACACGTAGTGGATCCTAGAAACGTTTCTGATCTCCACGTATATCGCAGACGTTTCGCTTTCAAAAACGGTGTGCAGTGTAATCCCTAATTTAAAAATCACATGTTTTGAATTTGAAAGTAGGAAATCACTTATTTCATATCCAACCATGTTTATTACAAATATAGGTTCAACCACGGATGCATAATTCGATGCACATGTACATATACTGAAGAACTACATCAGCACCAAGTAAAGAATGATGAACCATAGTTGTACTAAAGACTGTAAAGAGAGAGGCGAAAGACATTCTGGTTGCTAGAGAAGGTAAAGTGGAATGCCCATATTGTGCCCTCCTCCATGCTTAATGCGCGCACGACTCTAGGCCAACCCCTTGTGATGGCTGCCCGTCCATCCTTCACTGTCTTCATTAGGACTTCTCGATGCTCATTGTAGTCTGGATGAAATACTTTAACCTTCATTGCGTGTCCACCGACCATGTACTTTCCGAGGTAATATTGAGTGAAATGCTTCGGGAAACACTGGGAATGAAAAAGATTCAGACATTGTTGTCTAACAACTCATTATGGGCAGTAAAAAGAGAAGGCTACAGAGTTTGTAGTTACCATCCCACAGCTCACTGTTGTGTTGGATAGAGCATAAACAAATAATTTGCTTGCCACCATTTGTATATTTTTGCTAATAATCCTTATCAGTTTCCTCACTTGATGCTTGTTCATCAATATCTCATTGCCCCATACGCAAAAAGGGTCGATGCGTGGATCCTTGCCAAGGGCATATGTACCTACAAGCAACAAGTCAATATTAGAAGCTAACTAATGTCCATGCCTGGATCTATATGCACTACATTATGGAACGACGTGGGAGTACAAGCTGAGGGATGAAGCTAACCTCGGCGAAAAATGGTGGCCACTCCCTTTGTTGTCCTGCATAAGTAGTGCAAAGGCATGATAAGTACAACAATCTTAACATCAAACAAATATAGAAAAGGTAAACAACATCACCTCCAAATGATAGCTTGAATGCATTGGTTTCAACATGCTGTTAAAGCAGATATAAAATGGAAGGCAATGTTACTGACAACAAGCTTAACAGCCATCAAATATTGCAATTCAAACTGGTATTGTTGAAAATGAATAGAACAAAGGTAATGCTTAAAACATCACACTGGATAAATGTGTAAAACTGAAATAAAGGGCATGTGTTAACTACACCAGGAATAACTGGAACCAAATATAGCCGTTCAAATTGGTATTGATGTAGTCTAGCGGCACAGTTTTGACTTGCGCATAATGAACAACGCATTGTGAATGACTGAAATAAACAAGGCATAAATGACCAGTATAACAACCAAATATAGCCATTGAAAGCTGGACAATCTCACTGCAACTAACC
This sequence comes from Triticum aestivum, assembly GCF_018294505.1. NCBI lineage: Eukaryota > Viridiplantae > Streptophyta > Magnoliopsida > Poales > Poaceae > Triticum > Triticum aestivum. The sequence continues at coordinate 368,956,884 of NC_057803.1, forward strand.
TAACAAGCAAATACAGATAAACATGGCATATGCTTGAAAACTGAACAAATGCTCACTTCAACCAACCTAACAAGCAGATAAAGATAAACAAGGCATCTGCTTGATAACTGGACAAATGCTAAAAAAGCAACCTAACAACCAAATACAGATAAACAAGGCATCTTCTTGATAACTGGACAAATGATAAAAAAACAACCTAACTACCAAATACAGATAAACAAGGCATCTGCTTGATAACTCGACAAATGCTCACTACAACGAAGCTAAGAAGCAAATACAAATAAACAAGGCATCTGCTCGATAACTGGAAAAATGCTCACTCCAACCAACCTAACGACCAAATACAGATAAACAAGGCATCTACTCACTATAAACAACCAAATATAGCCATTCGTGAAACTGAAGTGGACAATTCATACTTAAACATCACATAGACCTATATATTTTTGCATAACTGAAATAATTAGACACGGCACAGTTAAAGCACCGCACGGCAAATGCTACTACAACAAAGGGTACAGGTTGGCAAGCTAGAAAAGGTAAGATTTGCTGATAGAATGTTTCCTCACATTTCATGGACGGGATCCTTCCAGTTGGAAGAGCACATACCCATGGTGCGCTCTCTAATGTCATAGATGGGCTGTTTCACCTTGGAAGAACCTTCGTGGGTGCCCTCCTCGTGGTCGTGGTCAATGAGATCTGACTTGGAAATTGAGGATCCCAAGCCGCTGTCGTAGAATGTGTCCTTCAGAAATGACAAAATTGGCTCGATGGCGTATAAAGCTCGCAAATCCTTGACCGCTTGGGGGAGGAGATCAGCGATAGGGCCGTCGAAGAGATTAACGGCGGTTGAACCAGAGGGGTTGGGGATGGACCACTTAACTTGTGACATGGCCCGCGTGAAGCCGTCGGTGTGGACGAGATTGACATCGTAGCCAACTTTCCCGAGATACAGTAATACGCTAGCCCGCTGACATGAAGCCTTCGACATGGAAACGTAGTCAACGTCTTTGTCGGCTTCCGCGGTGACGTGTTGCTTCGGGATCGACAGGTCAAGGCGAACAACGGCCACCTCGCCAACGTCCGCCGGAGAGGCCATGATAAACCTCTTCTTGGCTAAGTGCTCGTCGGGCTCCCTGGGATACGTGGTCGAGCTTAGGCTGCGACATTATGGAGCAGGGGATGTGGATCTAGCCGGGAGGGACACCGTATGCCTCATCTAAGAACTCAGGGGGAGTGGGGCGACGGTATGGAAATCGCTGGTTAAACTGAACTTTATTATCTAAGCTAGGAGGAACGGGCAGACTGGCAGGGGTTGGCGGCGGCGCCGGCGGCTGCCACGAGCTAGGGTTCAAGGGGGAGGGGCAGTGGGGGACTCTGGAGGGGGGGTGGTGGTGTTTGAGGATACGCCGCGGCTACATAAATTTTTAGTAATGGTGGGTGGAGATGGTGGTGGACGAGGGAGTGCGACGGTTCAAATGCCTCGGCTACTGCAATTTTAGTATAATTAAGGTCGGTGCTGGAGGAGTGTGGGCGGTGGTTGAAGTACGACCGTTGCTAAAATTTTGGGTAAAGGAATTGATGTAGGGCTGGAGTGCACAAGATCGCGCACGGTCCAATAACAATAAGCGTGTATGATAATAAGGAAAAGTGGTGCGGGTCCGCATATTTTTGCAATGCCCAAGGCGGGTAGTTTGTTTTTTATATTTCTAGCTAGTTGGTCTATCGCAAATGGTTCATCCTAATTTCCAAATAAACTTACCCGCCTTTAAGTCGCATAGGCGTGGTGATTTCAGCGCACTTGCATCGCACATGGTTGAGCCAGTACCTCCACCTTAATTTTCTTGCGCTTGCACAGGCGTGGTGATTCACATTGCACTTGAATCGCCCACGGTTAAGATGTTATACCCCGTGCCCGTTGAGGGTCATCAGAGTCTTTGCAGCAAAAAATAACGTTAGAGAGGTTCAAAAGACAGCCACACCAGCATGTGGCCCAAATATATATTAGTGAAAACGGTGGTCTTTGATGTTCAAAATTCCAATGCACAACTTTGACCCCGCGGGCCCACGGTTGGGTGCGTCATTGAAGATCGATGAGAGGGGCCAGAAGTCAAGAACCACCTGGAAGTGGACAAATATATGTACGAATATTGGGGATGTTTAAAACTTTAAATACACAATGCATAACTTTGGTGGCACCTACCTCGCAAACCCAAAAGCACCCTAACAACCACCTAGCTAGGATATATATAATGAAATAATGTCGTACCTAGCTAGGATGCTTGGCTCACTACCTCCCACTTCGTGTCAGTGGGGCGGATGCACGTAATGATTGATACTTTGGTCATACATGCATGTCGCCATGACCAAGCATAAGACGGACCAATGAATCTATCGTTTCGTCAAATGACTGTTGTTGTTGTCGATAAACCGCTTGTGCCAATAGATTTAACCATCACAAAAATCACATGAGAGGGACCACAAACCAGCACCTCTTGCATGCGGCCCAAAATGATGTACACTGGGAAGGGGTGATGTGTGTTTTCAATATATAATAATATACAATTTAGATGTGGTGCCTACCTCTTGATACTGACAACAACCATGAAGGCAAGGTAGTTAAGGACGAGATACGCAGGGTTCGATGTAGGTCGAACCCAGCAATCTAGGCATTTGGGAGGGAATCCTGATAACGCATGAGCTCGAGCTTTGGTTGACCGACAATTTTACGATGACCGGCCCTAACACGAACTAGGAGGAATCCATTCATGGCCAACACATACACTACAAAAAAATACACTTCCGTGATGATACATGTTTGTCACAGTAGGTCATGTTTTCTGTCATGCATGTACATCCATGACAAATTTATGACAGAACCAAGATAGTCATACCTGTGCTGTCATAGAAGTGTTCCATGACATTACCAAAATTATCATCACGGAAGTGTCCACTTCCATGACGATAAATCGTGCGTCACAGAAGTGCTTTCGTCAAGGGTGACCGATACGTGGCATCCACCGTAACGGAACGCCGCTAAGCTACCGGGTTCGGATTTGGATCCTATAACCTGTTAATAGCCCCGACCAATGGGGATTTTCCACGTGTAAAATCATCATTGGCTGGAGGAAACACGTGTCAGCTCCGTGTTGGCACAGGTGTCACTCATCCAATGGGCGAGATGCGCCTATGATATGTTAACACGTGGACCGGCCCAAAAGTGGCCCATAAAGTTTAAATGGGCCGGCCCAACTAAAGGCCCAAAAGATTTTGCGGACCATAATGGGACGGCCCAGCTAAAGGCCCACAAGATTTTTCGGGCCATAATGGGTCGGCCCAGCTAAAGGCCCCCAAGATTTTTGCGGGCCATAATGGGCCGGCCCAGGTGAAGGGCCACAAGATGTTTGTGGACCATAAGGGGCCGGCCCAGCTAAAGGCCCACGAGATTTTTCCGACATTAATGGGACGGCCTAGATGTAGGCCCAAAAGATTTCGAGGACCCTAGTAGGCCGGCCCATTAACTGGCTGCCATGTTTTGGGCCAAATGCCGGCCCATATTTATTCCGCTCCATTAATGGCCTGCCACGTTCCGGGCCTAATTATGGCCCATATGAGATCCGGCCCGTTAAAAGCCTAGCACGTTCTAGGCCAAATTACGGCCCAGATCAGGTCCAGCCCTTTATGAGGCTTTGGGCTAAATTATGGCCCACATTAGATTCGGCCCGTCAACTGGACGCTATGCTTTTGGGCCCATTTGCTAAAGGCCCATTTAGTAATTCAGCCTGATATTAGTTTCGGCCTATTAAGGGCCCGTTTAACATTTCGGCCCTATATTAATTTCGGCCTATTAAAACCGTGTCATATAGTTGGGCCTAACTACGGCCCGGTTTGCATCCGGCCTGCGCGCAGCCGATAATCTGATTGGGCCAAACAAGGACCGAGACAATTTTGGCCTGTTATAAGCCCATGATTTGATTGGCACATTCATGGGCCGGGGTCAATTTCGGCCTGCTGCCGGCCCGTGAGCTGTTTGGCACGTTTCAGGCCCAACCTACTTTTCAGCCTCCAAAAGGCCCATTGAGTTTTCTTGGGAAAATAGGGCCGGCGGTTTACTCGGCCTATTGAAGGCCCGAATCTACTAGTGGGCCAGTTTACATTTAGGCCTGTTAACGGACCAAGATGACGGGGCCCATGATGCGGATCATACATGGTGATTTGCATGACGGCCTGATTATGTACCATAATTTTATGGTTTGGCCGGTTTACTGCGAAGACAGGATATATATATATATATATATACAGTAAAATAACTGCAGCATCATGAATAAGAAAAAAACCTAGACTATACAATAAAGAAATTACGACATATTACATCCACTGGGCATCAAAGTTCGCCACTATGATAAAAAAGCACAAGTAGACAACAGATTACATACACTAGGCATCAAAGATCGCCACCAGTGCAACTGAACACGCCGACAAAATAATATACAAAACCGACAACAGTTCAACAGAGTTCAAGAAAGGTTAGCCCTGCTCGGGAGCTGCAGCGCAAGCAGCTGAGCAAGCTAGTGAGACTGCACTTGTTTGACACTTATATCCTCCTCACTCCGAAAGATAAACAAGTAGACATATGACATGTTTTGCACATATAAGTATCAATGCTGACAATTCGTCACATTTCTTACTGCCCAATAAAGTGACACAGTTTAAAATAGCATTAACACAATATGGTATTGTTCAGGGCAAGACATGGCAGAAAATGACATTGTGAAGGAGTTGGCAGCTTCACGACACCACTGGATTACAGATCAAGAACTCATAAGTATCAATTGTTAGTGTGCTGTCAATTTATCCCATTTCAGATTGGCAAAATAAGATCACTTGCTCTATATAGTTTAATTTACATGGTATGAAGAAGGAACTTGGTTGTACAACTAAAAACTTAAATTGAGAAGGACAAACTTTTGTTTATGAACTGGAGTACATAATAAACTTTAAACATACAATTTGATGCACTCACCAAAAATAAATAGCTGTTGCAGTCATGCCTAACCAAATATACACGACAAAGTTTGAAGGCTTGAGAAGGACAAACTTATACATTATTGGTAAAGGCAGGCTCTATAAAGCCCTTGTCCATGCTGATGGGGGGGGGGCAATTCAACAAGTTTACCACAAAATCTTCTTCATAAGCATTGCCTTCATTCTACATTTTGTTAATAATAAATATAGATGTGACATTATAAGAAAAAATGGAGAATATTTAAGATACGATGAAGAGTGATGCTACATAACCAAGTAGCTAAAAATGTAAGTACAGCGATACATGCAAAAGGTACATCCAAGAGCAATGCAGAGCTAAACTTCTTCAGTACCATCGGTGTTATCCAACCATAATTATGGTAAGAGTAAATATAGATCTTATGTGTAGAAAATGGAGGGAAAAGGAAAATAAGCTATAGAGTGATGGTACATGAACAACTACCTGTCAATATAAGTACACTGATAAAGGACAACAGGTACTTACAAGGACAACGCAGAGCTAAAAAAATTCATTGGCATTGGATATATCCTACACTAATGTAGCGATTCATATAGATCAGATAATTTGGAGCGAACAATTGATAAGCAAGCTATCATGCATACTGCTGTCACATAATTAACTAGGTATGTATGCAAGTACAGTGATATAGGACAACATGTACTAACAAGAGCAAAGCAGCGGGCAACATATTTGCGATATCCTGTCGTTCTTTTCAATCCCGAATTCTTTTTCGAGCAGATTTCCTGCAAAAAAGATCCGTAAGGCACATGCGGAAAAGTAGAAGTTCAAATTGTAATGCGATATCATAGAGAGTACCTCATCCTCGGAACGAGACCAGTGCATAACAAGGTTTTCCATTCAATGTCTTCTAAATTTAGCACAGGAGACATCACCAGAAATTCGTTTATAGACTTGCCATCAAAGTGTGATTTCCTCAGGTAACACCGATACTACTGCAATGCTTCCTTGAAAAGCGCAAGCAAGATTTTCTCGTCATGACTATCCAGATTGACCCTCGTCTACTTACAACAATGTAATGTAAATCATTGATGTGTTAAATCAGCAGAAAACAGGAAAATAATCACCATGAATAATAGCACTTACACGTAAGTGGGACAAGAAGATGTGAAAATGGTGTTTGTCTTAACTATAATCTTCCCATGATGGGAATATATGCACGTAGTCCCTAACAACATTGAAAGCATTGTCTTTTAAACCAGGAATAACTGGAATGGGGTTCGAATCTGCAGGAATTGGCCATCTCTGCAGTTGGGATAGGTCTTCGACCGGTGGACTTGCTGTACTTTTTGCTGGAGTGGGATTTTTTTGTGGTACGGCTGGTGCTATGGCAACTGAAATCGGCATACCTTTTGTTGGAGTGCAGGTCCTGTGTGGTGCGGCTAGTGGTGTGACTAGTGAAGTATGGGTACAGTCTGCTGGAGTCGGTCCTACGTTTTGTGTCACTGGTTGTACAACCAATATAAGTGGGGTGCTGTCTGATTTCTCCGGCACAACCACGTTTTTCAAGGACTTTGCTGGTGCTCCTTCAGGTTCGGCAATAACCCTCTTCCTTTTTGATGTCTGATGCACAAGAACAACATTTGAGTGAAAAACATGGTATGATGACAGATGGAATATGTATTGATAATGGATGGGCATGGCATCTCGACATATATGACGAGTAAACTAAGCATATGGTGGTGCAACAAAGTAGAAGAAATGCAAGACAACATATGCAAGATACGCGCAATCAATAAAACCTTGCCAAATTAGAACAACCACCTTGATGGGTGAACAGGACAGACCATCTACCTTTGACTCCTCGAGGTTAGAATAGTCATTAGGATCATGTTCTGAACAAGAATCAACAGGTGGTGAGCGTATGAGTTTCATTGCATCCAGAATGGCACTCAATGCCTTGGTGCCAATTTTGTAGGTCATTGCGGTGTTTGGCTTCAATTGTGGACTGCTGCTAGTGCGACACAAAGCAGCTACACAGATCATAGTGTAGATATAATGGGAAAACCGTAAACATCATAGTAAAATCAGCAAAGTGGAACTTGCTGGAAAATATGTCCTACTATTGCCGGTACGGCTAGAAAGCCTTCGGATACCAGCTCTCTTCAACTGAAGGTGGGGTACTGTTAATATCAGTGTAACTCTCAAAGGCAACACAGCTCCCCGCATTTCCTTGCTATTCTTATAGGATTCAAGTGGGCAGGCCACTACAAATCCTATTCCCATGTTTACAAAATCATATGAATCAAAGAGGATCGACGAGTTCAAAGTGTCCATACCAACCGACCGTATAGACCTCGGCACTGCAAATGTCCCTGCTCATATTCACTACAAGGAACATAATTTACTACTATTGTCATGGAATTCTCATGGCAGATGTCCTAAGCAAGGACTTCGTCGTAGGGCCATCGGACTAGGAAGCTTAAAGGGTTAATCGGGACAAAGGACACGAGAGAGTTTTTATACTAGTTCGGCCCCTTACGGTGAAGGTAAAAGCCTACGTCTAGTTGGGTTTGGTATTGCTAGGGTTTCAATCTCCAAGAGGCTCAACTCGCCGACCTGGTTATCGATTTGTTGTCTCTTGCCCTAAGCCGCCACCGAGTCGTCCCCTTATATACATGGGTTGACGCCTGGTGGCCTACAGAGTCCCACTGGCTCATAATCGTGTCCGGCTCGGTGACTTTCTTTACATGCCTTTCTTTACAAGTCTTTCCTTACATATGGCGGTTCATAATATCAGGCCTTAAACTGCCTTCAGGCCCTTGGGCCTTCTATAATACTTAATAAACTACAATCTTGGATGTTTAATGGGCTCCTTGCGTGACCCGCCATTGGGGCTGACCCGGCCCCTCCTGGGCGGGTCTCAGTTGATAGTAATATCCCCAACATTAGACCCTAGGTTGACTTTTAACTTTTGTTCTTTGTCAATCTTCCATACTTAGCCAAAAAATCCATCTTCTTGACCCGCCATGATGTCATCTCTTGAAAATGCAAAATATTTCCATGACGTCATCTTCCAACGGATATTTTATCTTTAATGCTTCCCGAGAATCGAGGCGTCTATATAGCTGGATAACCATTATTCGTTTCTCCCTTGATTTTCGCGCCCGTCTGTTCGCATCTTTCCTTATAAATAGGCTTGCCCCAGCCTTCCTCATTCTTCTCTCTCTCTCTCTCTATCTCTCTCTCTTTCTCTCTCTCTCTCTCTCTCTCTCTCTCTCTCTCTCTCTCTCTCTCTGTCTTCTTCCTCTCGCGACCCTGCCGCTGCTCGAGCTTCCTCGCCGCCGCGCCTCACCTCTGTCGTCGACTCTGGCCGCTACATCGACCTGAACCGATCCAGAGAAAACCACGGCGACCTCCGCAGTAGACCTGCAACCGTAAGTTTTCTTTCCTTCATGCCTCAGATCTTCACTATGGTTTCCAAGCTCCTGCGTGTTCTTCGTAGTTCCTCATAGTTCTTCATAGTTCTTCTACTACCTCCTCTTTCTGATCCAAAAGAGATGTATGTTCATGCAGTAGCTGTTTGGTGCCTCCTTTTGATATTAGCAGACTCCTTTTTCTGGTATAAGAGCTATGTTTAGATCTGATGAACTCATATGGACTGTATTTTTAGGTCTAGAAATTTTTCATTTTGAACATCCATTTGATTTGAAATAATATCAACCATTTTGGGAAACTTGTTTGTCCCAATACTTAGCTGAATCCACTTTCTGAAGGAATCTATAGTCATGGCGGCTTATCGTACCGACTTTCTTTTCCTTACATGTCATTAGCCTTTAGTCAAGCCGCCATTACTTGTTTTTGCATCTTCATCCCTTAACTGTTAATCTCATCGTTAAACTGAACCGGCCTATTGCTTTTTTTCAGTTCCTTGCAAATCATGCTGTCCAAAACGCCAACCATCTGTAATTGGGTTCCCTCAACCATAACTGAGGAACGTTTAAAAGAGTTCTTCATGATAGGATTTCTGCCATCAAAAGCCGTCATGTCTTACCGTGCCCCTGACTCGGAAGAAGAACGACCCAATCCAAAATACGGCGAAGTGATTGTTTTTACTGACCATATGAATCGTGGCTTCTCACCGCCTGACTCAAAGTTCTTCAGAGAGGTCCTTCACTTTTTCAAACTCCATCCTCAGGACATCGTGCCCAATTCCATATCCAATATTTGCAACTTCCAAGTGGTTTGTGAGGTGTATCTTCAGCAAGAGCCGCCGTAGAGCTGTTTAGAGAATACTTTTATCTGAGCTGGCAGAACGAGTGCACCAACGGCCTTAGCTTAGAGCTTGGAGGCATCTCAATTCAGCGCCGGCAGGGTGCTGTCTTCCCTCTCATAGTCTTACCAAGTCACCCAAAGGACTGGAATCAAACTTGGTTCTACTGTCAGGACATCTCACCAGCAAATGAGAAGCCACTGCCGGGTTACCGCCCCAATCGTCTTGACTCCAAGTTCACGCTTCCGGATAATCTCATCGTTGCTGAACGCAAGAGATTGATGGCATCCATCAAAAAGATCAATGGTCTGTTAGGGAACGGGTAGACTGGAGTTGATCTGACCCGCTGCTGGATCTCATGGCAGGTTATTCCTTTAAGCCATCGATCAAAGTTGATGTATGAATATGGTGGAAGCCCGGACGACTCTCTTCGTCATAGCCCAGTTCAACTAACTGAAGAAGACATTGTCTCAATGTCAAACCTTTTGGTGAATGGGAAATATGAAGACTGCAGTATTGTTGGGCTAAATCCCTTCTGTAAGCTTAACCCGGTGCCAGAAGTAAGGATATTCTGATCTCTTTTCCTTTGTATTTTGCCCGGCCGTATTGTTTAGCACTGATCTTTCATCTTGTCTTCGCCTGTCTGCAGGCCAACTCTGACTTTTGGAAAGTGAAATATGACCATGAAGCCGCCAAGAAAGCGAAAGTTGCCGCCATGAATGCCAAGAAAACAAACCGTAAGTAGAAGAAGAACAAGAAAAGCACTGCTGAAGATTTGATGAAGCTTGATGACACATCTGATTCGGAGGTAGCCCTTGATTCCCTTGGCCAATTTTTTAACAATCTTATTGACACTGATCCTTACCAGGATGACACTAGGGCTAGTCAGGCCCGTGAAGCAGAGGTAACTATGATTTCCTCCGACTCAGAGCCCTTACCAAGACACAAAGTTCGACGAGTGATCCGTAAAGTAAGGTTTTCTAACCCTTTAGCTCACTTGGATCCCAACTTTCGTTTGAAAAAGCAGCAACATGAAAGCCGCCGTCAAGTTGGGATTGAAGATGAACCGACTGCTGTTCTTCAACAAACCCCTCGTAAACGTCCGAACGAGGTTTACTTATTTTTGCCTTTAACTCTGTTTAATGTTTCCTTCTCCTTGTATTTATTTTAATTCTCTTTTTTATCCTTCCAGGAGGTGTCTCGCTCTTCTGGCGATTCATCGCATACGCAATTCCTGGATTTCAAGACTGCCCCTAAGTAATTAGAAATCCTCCTTTCTTTCGGGTTGTTCAATTGTACCTTTATACTGACAATCCTGCACCCTTTTTTCTTAGTGGTCAAGCTAAATCCAAAAAAGCAAAGGCAGCTAAGCTGGTGGAAGACCCGCCGGTGCTGGCATCTGACCCGGCTAGGCTGCCTTCTCCATTAGCTGACTCTCGAGAAGACCCTCCTGTTGACACCGAAGCAAATCCTACTAAGCCGTCATTTGAGGAAACCTCTGTGAATTCTTCTACAACCGGACCATCAAGCTCAGCCAATCCGCCGTCTCCGCCTGCACAAGATGTTCAAATTACCGGGAGCCGCTTTATTGAGCCGGGGAACCCAACCATGCTGGCTCGGTGTACAGCAAAACAAGAGGCATTGGAGAGGAAAACAGTTTGCTTTGACGTTGCCAACTATGACCGTCTCAATGCGAATGATATTTTGTCCGTCTATCTTAATCATGTACACTCCAGCCATGATTCTGAGATTGAGATGGTCAAGCAGCTGCAGTTAAAATATGAGGTACGTTTTTTCGGCTTATCTATATTCCTTCAGCCCACAAGTCTTCAGATTATGAGAGAACCGGAATAACCTGTAGACTTTAAAATATAGGCAGAAACCTTTACCTTTAAATCTTTTCTTGATTTTAATAGAGCAAAGCCCCACCTGTAGTCCCCAAGGTCCGGCTCATTTTAATCATAAATTAACCAATACTTTAAATTGTTTTGAGACCGTATGTCGTGGATCTAAGACTGACAGTAGAATGAGGGGTAGGTATGAGGAGGCAAGATCCTAGCTATGGAGTAGTTGTACACACGAGTTTTACGAGTTCAGGCCCTTCTCGGAGAAAGTAACAGCCCTACGTCTCGGTGCCCAGAGGCGATCGACTGGATTATATGTGTGTGTGAGTTTACAAAAAAGTGTGAATCCTTGTCCCAGAGGAGGGGGGTGGCTTATATAGAGTGCGCCAGGACCCCAGCTCCCCTCCGTTACTCAGGGTTCAATGCTCATAAACGAAAGGCGTTACTGGTAACGTCTATAGTAAAATGTCATAAATGCTCATAATGCTATGGTTTAAGTCCTAACCGTTGCATAGTGGAGGATTCCTCATCTTCTGGTGGTCGAGTGTCTTTAAGGTGGTCGAGTGAGCGCATCTCCGCGGTCGAGTGGATGATGATTTCTCTTCGACTGCTTCTAATTCTTTGTAAAGATGTCCTTGGGGAGGGTATGCTGGACAGGTCCATGACCCTACCCTAGGTACATAGCTTCATCATTAGCCCCCGAATGGATCAGGGTTTGAGTGAGGAAGGGGTTGAGAACACTTCCGACCCACTCTTTGCGCTATGATTATGCCTTGTCCTGAAACAATGAGTTGAGGAGATGACGTTGACTCCTTTCTCAATCGCCTTGGTCCATTCTTGGTTGTTGTCGAGTGAACTTTCATGGTGGAATTCCGAATGATGATGTAGAGGGTGTTTGTCTTCAGTCTGACAGGTTGTTCTGCTCTCCGCGGATCTCGCGGGATTCAAATTTTGGGAAGTGCGCCAGACGGGAGGAACCGAGGTTATCGGGACGGATTAGGCAAGTCTCCTCGATCCCCGCGCCACCTTTTTCGCCATGTACTGCGTGCGCGACTGTTGCGGGATTTGTTTAGATGGCTTGGGTCCACCAGTCAGCCAATCGGTGGAAGGCCTTATAAAAGGTCTTGGGCCAGGCCTCTGCTCGCACGCTCCCATTCTCTCTTCTCTTTCTCCTGATCTCTCCGCCACTCTCGTTTCCGCCTCATCGCCGGACCTCCGCTCGAGCTCGATCCGCCACCATGGGGAAGGATAAGACAGCAGCGCTAGAACGCGCAAAGAAGGCGACCGCGAAGGCGAAGGGCAAGCGGACCAGTTGGGGCGGATCCTCGTCGAGGTCCGGCCTGCCGGCGGGCTGGATCCAGGGCGACTGGATCCGCTCGACAATCATGCAGGACGACCTCAACGACCTGGTGGAGGGGGGATTGATCCCCCACAAGTCGGCCCGGCTCCCGGGGGACGAAACCAAGCCGCAGCCCAGAGAGGGTGAGTGTGTCCTCCTAGCAACCCACGTAGATCGCGGATTCTCACTGCCTCCCCACCCTTTCTTCTGGGTTTTTTTGAACTTCTTTGGGGCTCAACTCCACCATTTCACTCCGAACACCATAGTCTATCTGGCCGCTTTCGTGTCCATGTGCGAAAACTTCTTGGGCTGTCGACCGCACCGGGGGCTTTCAAACACATATTCACTTGCCGTTCCCAGTCAGTCAAAAAGGCCAAGTCGAGTGATGAGAGGACGCGGGTGATCCAGATGTGCGGTGGTCTGGGGATCCATATGAGGAGCAAAAGTACTTTCCCAGCGATGATCCTTCCTGACTCGGTCCGAGGCTGGTAGTCGACTTGGTTTTACTGCAAGGATCAGCCAACCCCTGGCCAGTCGACTGGACTTCCTCCTTTTTCCTTGGATCGAGTGGAGAAGCCTGCTCCCTTGAAGGTAGTTCCATAAGAGAAGGCGCAGGTCAAGGAGCTGGTTGAACGGGTCGTCCAGTTTGTCCACGACGAAGTGACCGGGATGGATCTGCTGGAGGTCTTTATCGGTCGACACATCCAACCTCTTCAGGCGTGCGATCATCCGATGTGGATGTACTCTGGGCTCGAGGATACCACTCGGATCCACCCGGAGGAGGCTAGCGAGGATATCTTGGAGAACTGTTTGAGGGGAATCACTGGCAACAAAGACAACCCTCGGGGATCCAGGAGGGTGATTCCATTCGACAACTCGCGCCAGGCGGAGCAGGTATATTTCTGTTTTATCAAGTATCTTTCCGATTCACCACGTGATGTCCCGTTTGTGGTCAACTGAATGTCTTTTGATTGTTATCCTTTCAGGACCTCATTGAAATGTACTCGATGCCCAACGGAGTGCAGGACCCCGGCGCTGAAGAAGAAGGGAGCGAGGGCGAGAGCAGCGAGGAGCATTCGGAAGCCGAGGAGGACAAGGAGAGCGATGAGTCGACCGATGAGGAAGAAGTCGACTCGCCTCCTCGCAGGGAGAGGAGGTCCAAGCACACTCATGACCCAACATGCGCTCTGGACTTGGTGGCTGTGCCGATCGGGCAATCCTCGAAGCACCCCAGGACGTCTTCCCCGATGCCGACTGAGAAGCCTCCAAAGCACTCCAAGGTCACGCCGCTTCCAGCACCGAAAGTGCCGAAAGCCATCTCTTCCAAACCGCCCAAAGCTTTGCCTCGGATCAAAGTGACCGTTCCTACTATCTCTAGGTAACCATCTGACTTGTCCTTTATGTGGATTCGATTAACTGGGTGTAACCGATTGAATGCGGGCCTTTGCAGTGCCGCTACGTTAGGGACCTCTTCATACCAGTACCGGGACGAGGAAATGGAGGATGCGGTAACCTCTAACCCAGGTATGAACCCTTGCGATTTCGATTCTTGATCCTTTTAGGGTCGAGTGGTTCACTTGGGGTCGAATGTTCTATCTTGCAGCTCCACCCAATATCATTGACCTTCCGGACAACGACGAAGATGTGGCTCCTAATCCTAGAAAGAGCAAGAAGGTAACAACTGGCAGGGTGGCTCGGCAAGAACCAACTGCAACGCTTCCCATCTGTCAAGCTGAAGATGCGGGGAGGGCCTCTGTGACGTTCACTGCACCCTTGCCGAGTGGTCATCCCACGCGGTCGACCGCGCCTATGGTTCCTTCAACTATCCAACTCCACACCACGGAGCCTCAAGAAGCCGCACCTGGGTCGTCTGCACATTTTTTCACCAGCTACCCCGTCCCAGACAACCAGTCGGAAGTGGCTGCAGAAGCCATCCGACAGGCTGATATGATGATGGAGCGGGTGAAGATAGTGCATGAGAGCAGTCAGGCTGCCTACGACGCTGGTGCCGCCCTTCGGGCCAACCTCCAGGTGAGTAGACTTTCTCACTGTTTTTGCTCTCGAAAAATCTTCTTCTGCACAATCTCCTGTTGTTCGCGTTGAATTAGAGCACCCACTGGGTGTTGCTGTCGTTTTTGGTAGTTTCGCTCTTCCACTCAGTCTGGGCGAGTGGGATCAGAACCGGTGGGCGCACGCCAAGTGCACCCACTGGGTGTAGTCCCCGAGACCGCGGTCGACTGCTGGCAGTCGACTGTGGTATGAGTTCTTCTTTCTTGACGGTGCAATTGTTCTTTCTCTCTCTTTTTTTACTCCTTGCACTCGACTCCGGCGGGCCGGTCGAGTGGGACCAGAACAGGTGGGGGCACGCCATGTGCACCCACTGGGTGTAGTCCCCGAGACCGCGGTCGACTGCTAGCAGTCGACTGGGGTCTGAACAGCTTGTTATCCACTTCTTTAGGTTTTATTCACTCGAAAATGAACTGCCTTTTAACCTATCGATTGATCTGTCTCTTGCCTCCTCCAGAAGTCTTGTACTCTTATCTCCAAGTTTGCCGAACTCGAAGAGAAGCAGAGGCAACTCAACTTAGACTTGGAATAGGCTCAGCAAAATCTGAAAAAAGCTCAAGACGAGGCCGCTGGTATGGAATGTAACTGATTGCCGACTGAACTTCAATATATCTCTTTGATCTCTTTTTTGAATCGATTATTTCTTTTGCAGAGAAAATGAAGTTGGCTCTGGACAAGAAGGACTCGGACCTCGCCGCCGCGCAAAAGCAGCCCAAGACAAAACCGTTCTTGCAGACAAGAAGCTTGCTTCAGTCGAAACGCTTGAAGGAGAGGTGACTAGACTGACATCTTGTCTTAATGAAGCTAACCACGAAGTGACCAGCCTGAAGAAGGATAAGGTCGTCCTGCACGAAAAGTTGGAGTCTGCGATCCGCAATAGGAACGACACAGAAGCTTATCTGAGGACCCTCGCCAAGAAGCTTTATCTCGTGCTGCGAGGTATTTCTTTTAATCCGACTGTGTTGATGCTTGCCATCGGATTTTGCTCGGTTGATTGAACTGACTTTTGGCTACAGAACTTTGTCAAGACTTTAACGAAGAAACTGGAAGGGTCGAGACGGGTCTGGACCCTATCGCTTCCCCGGTCTGCGATGAAACGGCGATGAACGTGCTCCGACTAGAGTCCCGTATCGCCAGCGCCACAAGCTACCTCGCATGCCTCAAGGAGGTTGTCTCTCGAATCGACTCGACGCTTTGGCCGGCGGCAACGCTTCAGAATGATCTGGAATCTCTGATGACTCGACTAAATGAGATCCCTGACCGAGCGCAAGAATGGAAGAAATCCTCCGCTCGGTGTGGTGCTGATGTGGCGCTGTCCCTGGTGCGAGTCTATTGCAAGGAGGCTCGTGAAGACAAGCTGGCTGCGATCAAAGTCGCTAACACAAAAAAGCATGACTTCCAGTCCTTCATGGAGACTTTCCTTGTTGCCGCTACTCGGATCGCTGACGGGATCGATCTGGACTCGTTCGTGGAGCCTGCCAGCCCTCCTTCGGCTGAGTGAACAATCTTATGAAACTTGGATACGCTTTAAATTTTCCTCGGAATGCCGAGTGGTTTCTGTAACCGTTAAACTCCTTCGGGCTTGGTGCCCGAGTACCTTTGATTCGCTGCTTGGAAACTTTTAGTATTTATATGAATTTGGTTTATACCTGAATGTGCTTGTGTTTACCTTTGGATGGACTTTGCTTGCTGCACCTCTTCGTCCTTGCGGATAGGGATGGAGCGGACGTTGTATTTGTGCCGCAGATCCTAAGGAGAAGGTGGCAGTCGACCTGCACCTCGTCGTCCTTGCGGATAAGGATGGAGCGGACGTTGTATTTGTGCCGCAGCTCCGAAGGAGAAGGTTGCAGTCAACCTGCACCTCGTCGTCCTTGCGGATAAGGATGGAGAGGACGTTGTATTTGTGCCGCAGCTCCGAAGGAGAAGGTTGCAGTCATCCTGCACCTCGTCGTCCTTGCGGATGGGGGTGGAGCAGACGTTGTATTTGTGCCGCAGCTCCGAAGGAGAAGGTTGCAGTTGACCTGCAGCTCGTCGTCCTTGCGGATAGGAATGGGTCTTAAACTTAGGTGAGTACTGGACTGCAGCTAAGCCCCCGAGTGGGAGGATTTCTCTCCAGTCGGTAGGATTTTTCCAAACTTAGGCAAGTGCTGGACTGCCGTTAAGCCTCTTAGTGAGAGAACTTAGGTCAGTGCTCGACTGCAGCTAAGCCTCCGAGTGGGAGGACTGCTATCCACTTGGTAGGGTTTTTTTCAAACTTAGGCGAGTGCTGGACAGCCGTTAAGCCCCTTAGTGAGAGAACTTAGGAGAGTGCTTGACTGCAGCTAAGCCCCCGAGTGGGAGGACTGCTCTCCACTCGGTAGGGTTTTTTCAAACTTAGGCGAGTGCTGGACTGCCGTTAAGCCCCTTAGTGAGAGAACTTAGGCGAGTGCTCGACTGCAGCTAAGCCC
>NC_057803.1:368974381-368981862 GCF_018294505.1 Triticum aestivum
TAAGCCCCCGAGTGGGAGTATTGCTCTCCACTCGGTAGGATTTTTTCAAACTTAGGCGAGTGCTGGACTGCCGTTAAGCCTCTTATTGAGAGAACTTAGGCGAGTGCTCGACTGCAACTAAGCCCCCGGGTGGGAGGATTGCTCTCCGCTCGCTAGGATTTTTTTCAAACTTAGGCGAGTGCTGGACTGCCGTTAAGCCTCTTAGTGAGAGAACTTAGGCGAGTGCTCGACTGCAGCTAAGCCCCCGAGTGGGAGGGTTGCTCTCCACTCGGTAGGATTTTTTTCGAACTTAGGCGGAATGGATTCGCGACTAAGCCCACCCACTGGGGGATTTCAGGAGTAAATAAGAACAACACAATCGAATGAGAGAACCATAAGCTCTTGTCTTTGATAAACGAATTACAAAAGGTGTTGCTTATTACATTTTATTCAAATGAGTGTTTAAGTATAAAAGGGGTGGAGCAGCTCCGCGTTCCAAGCCCGTGGCTCGTCTTTCTGATGCTCGATACTGTAAAGATGGTATGCTCCATTGTGGAGAACTTTGGTGACGATGAAGGGGCCTTCCCAAGTTGGAGCGAGCTTGTGTGGTTTCTGCTGATCCACTCGAAGAACCAAGTCTCCTTCTTGAAAGGCCCGACCCCTCACATTCCTGGCATGGAATCAACGCAAATATTGCTGATAAATGGTCGAGCGGATCAAGGCCATCTCTCTTTCCTCCTCTAAGAGATCGACTGAATCTTGCCGGGCCTGCTCTGCTTCTGCTTCGGAGAAGAGTTCAACTCGGGGTGCGTTGTGGAGCAAGTCACTTGGTAGAACAGCTTCGGCTCCATAGACTAAGAAGAAAGGAGTTCTTCCGGTCGACCGATTAGGAGTTGTCCTTAAACCCCACAGAACTGACGAAAGTTCATCAACCCAAGCACCTGCTGCGTGTTTGAGATCACGCATCAGTCGGGGCATCATTCCTTTGAGAATTAGGCCATTGGCTCTTTCTGCTTGTCCGTTCGACTGTGGGTGAGCAACAGAAGCATAGTCAACTCGAGTGCCCTGAGAGGCGCAGAAAATTCTAAACTCATCGGAATCGAAGTTCGACCCGTTGTCCGTGATGATGCTGTGCGGGACTCCATATCTAAATGTCAATTCTCTGATAAAACTGATAGCGGTGCTAGCGTCAAGGTTCTTGATAGGTTTGGCTTCGATCCATTTGGTAAACTTGTCGACTG
Organism: Triticum aestivum; assembly: GCF_018294505.1. Lineage (NCBI taxonomy): Eukaryota > Viridiplantae > Streptophyta > Magnoliopsida > Poales > Poaceae > Triticum > Triticum aestivum. Next base: position 368,975,602 of record NC_057803.1, read on the forward strand.
CAACGAGCACGTGAGTGAAGCTGCTTTTGCCGGTCCTCAGCGGTCCAACCATATCCAGTCCCCAAACAGCGAAGGGCCGGACGAGGGGAATGGTCTTCAGGGATGACGCTGGCTTGTGAGACATATCGGAGTAAAATTGACAGCCTTCACATCTGTCGACTATATCATTCACCATCTCATTTGCTCGTGGCCAATAGAATCTAGCTCGGTATGCTTTAGCCACGATGGCCCGAGAGGACGCATGGTGACCACAGGTCCCCGAGTGGATGTCATTGAGGATCATTCGACCTTCTTCTAGTGTTATGCACTTCTGACCGACTCCAGTCACACTTTCTCTGAACAGCTGCCCTCTTATCACAGTAAAAGCTTTAGATCGGCGGACGATCTGTCGAGCTTCTTCTTCATCCTCTGGGAGCTCCTTCCTGAGGATGTACGCATTGTAGGGCACCGTCTAGTCGGGAGTAATGGCCAGAACCTCCATGATTAGGTCGACCACAGCTGGGACCTCGACTTCAGTCGGATCCGTGGCGCTCTTGGGTTGTGGGGGCTCTTCAGTGAAAGGGTCTTCCTGAACTGTCAGCGTGTGAATATGCTCCAAGAACACATTGCTGGGAATGGCTTCTCTCTTGGAACCTATCTTTGCCAATTCATCGGCTGCTTGATTTTTCAATCCGGGGATGTGGAGTTCTAACCCCTCGAACTTCTTCTCACGCTTTCTCACCGCGTTGCAGTAACCAGTCATGGCTGGGCTTTTGACACCCCACTCCTTCATCACTTGATTAACTACCAAATCTGAGTCGCCATAGACCATGAGGCGACGGACGCCGAGTGATATGGCCATGTGCAACCCATACAGGAGTGCTTCATACTCTGGTTCATTGTTGGAGGAATCAAAGTGAATCTAGAGGACATATATGAGCTTGTCTCCTTGGGGGGATACCAAAACTACTCCAGCACTAGAACCGTTCAACATCTTGTATCTGTCAAAGAACATGGTCCAGTGCTCTGAGTGAACTTGAGTCGGCAGTTGCTGTTCGATCCACTTGGCGAGGAAATCTGCTATTGCTTGGGACTTGATAGCTTTCTTTGCCTCAAACTTGATATCCAAGGGAAGGAGTTCAATCGCCCATTTTGCCACTCGACCAGTTGCATCCCTGTTGTGCAGAATCTCTAACAATGGAGCGTCGCTGACGACTATAACAAAGTGATCTGAGAAGTAGTGTGCAACCTTCTTCGTGGTCATGTAAATTACATAGACAAGCTTCTCATAGTGAGGATATCTCTGCTTTGACGGGGTCAGGACTTCGGAAATATAATAAACTGGGCATTGAACTTTGTACGCTTTTCCTTCTTCTTCCCGCTCAACCGTAAGTACTGTACTGACGACTTGTCCAGTGGCTGCTATATAAAGCAAAAGAGGCTCTTTGCTGATTGGAGCAGCAAGCACCGGCTGGGTGGAAAGCAGGGCTTTTAGCTCTGCAAATGCTGTATCAGCTTCTGGAGTCCACTCGAACTTATCTGATTTCTTCATCAGTCGGTAAAGAGGCAGCGCCTTTTCACCAAGGCGAGAAATGAATCGACTTAGGGCGTCCAAGCAACCAGTAAGCTTCTGGACATCATGCACATGCACAGGGCATTTCATTCGGAGTATAGCGCCTACTTTCTCTGGGTTAGCATCGATTCCTCGTTAGGAAACAAGAAAACCGAGCAACTTTCCACCTGGAACTCCAAACATGCACTTTGATGGATTGAGCTTGATATCATACCTTCTGAGGTTGGCAAAGGTTTTAGCGAGGTCGATCAGCAGGTCAGAACCTTTACGTGACTTGACCACAATGTCATCCATGTATGCCTCCACATTCCGACTGATCTGAGTGAGCAGGCACTTCTGAATCATTCGCATAAATGTGGCTCCAGCGTTCTTCAAGCCGAATGGCATTGTCACATAACAAAAGCACCCAAACAGGATGATAAAGTCTGTCTTTATTTCGTCGGGTCCATACAGACGGATCTGGTGGTACCCGGAGTAGGCATCCAAAAAGGACAAACGCTCGCACCCAGCAGTCGAGTCGACTATCTGATCGATGCGAGGGAGATGGAACTGATCTTTCGGGCAGGCCCGATTGATATGCTTGAAATCGATGCACATGCGGAGTGAGTCATCTTTCTTTGGGACCATGACAACATTGGCTAACCACTCGGAGTGGTAAATCTCTTGGATAAACTCAGCTGCCAAAAGCCGAGCCACCTCTTTGCCGATTGCTTTTCTTTTCTGGATGGTGGACCGTCGAAGATGCTCTTTGACTGGTTTCACTTTCGGGTCGACTCGCAAACGATGCTCAGCCAGTCCCCTAGGAACACCTGGCATGTCAGAAGGCTTCCATGCAAAGATGTCCCAGTTCTCACAGAGGAACTGGATGAACGCTTCTTCCTATTTGGAGTCGAGTGTGGTCGAAATGTGGGTCGGAGCTGCATTAGGGTCCGTCGGGTGGATGTGAACAGACTTCGTCTCGCCAGAAGACTGGAATGCTGAATCCGTGGCTGGCTTCTTGGCTCGCAACAAGGCACTCGGGTCTACATTTTTCTGGTATTCTTGCAATTTTGCCACGGCCATCTGGGCATCGGCGATCTTTGAGCCCTTCTGGAAACACTCTTCCGCCTTTTTCCGATTACCAGAGATAGTGATCACTCCTCTGGGACCAGGCATCTTCAGTTTGAGGTACACGTAACAAGGTCGAGCCATGAATCATGCATAAGCCGGCCTGCCCAGAATTGCATGATACGCACTCTAAAAATCCACAACTTCAAACGTCAACTTTCCTTTGCGGTAATTTTTGGCATCACCGAAAACCACGTCGAGTGCAATCTGACCGAGGGACGCAGCCTTCTTGCCCGGGATGACCCCATGGAAACTCATAGGGCTTTCACTGAGTCTGGACATCGGAATGCCCATTCCTTTCAACGTTTCTGCATATAGAATGTTCAAGCCCCTGCCACCGTCCATCAGGACTTTGTCAGTCGAGTGCTTTCGACCACCGGGTCGACCACCAGCGCTTGCCTCCCAGGGGTGGCGATGTGCGCTGGATGATCAGACTGGTCGACTGTAATGGCAGTCTGTGACCATTTCAAGTAACTAGGTGTCGCCGGAGCGACCATGTTCACTTCTCTGTTGATGACTTTCAATCGACTCTTGTTTTCAACATCAGCAAAAATCATCAGAGTGGAATTCACGTGAGGATAACAATCATCATCTTCTCCTTCACTCTTAGCCTTGTCTTCCTCCTCCTTTTCCTTGGGCTGTTTCTCTCGGAACTGCTGAATCAGGAGCCGACACTGTCGAGTGGTATGCTTCTAGTAAATGAAATTACCTTCTTCTTCTTTTTTGGTGTGGATATGGCACGGTAGATCCAACACGTCATTTCCATCTTGATCTTTTACTTTCTTGGGGTTCCACGGCCCTTTGGGCTTCCCCTTGAACTTTCCTTGAACCACAGCCAAGGCCTCACTCGGAGCAGCTGGTTCGGCCTTGCGTTTTTGTTTCCGACTGGAGTTTCCTCCTCCAGCTTCGTGGGCGACTGCTTTGTGCTTGCCGCTCCGTAGTCGCTCCTCCTCTTCACCATTGGCATACTTGGTGGTGATTTCCATCATCTGAGTCAGAGTCATGTTTCCTGTTCGACCAAATTTCAGGTTCAACTCCCGGTACCTGACGCCTTCCTTGAAAGCACAAATTGCCTGATGATCAGACACATCTTCCACCGTGTGGTGCAGGGTGATCCACCTCTGGATATAATCTCTCAAAGTTTCATTCGGTTTCTAGATGCAACACTGTAATTCCGTCAAACCTGCTGGCCGCTTGCAAGTACCCTCAAACATTCTGACAAACACTCGGGCGAGATCTTCCCAAGTATAGATGTTGCGAGGTGCCAACTGATTCAGCCATGCCCTAGCCGAGCCCTCCAACATCAGAGGAAGGTGTTTCATGGCCACTCATCATTGCCGCCACCAATCTGGACAGCCACTCGGTAGTCTTCGAGCCAAGTGTCAGGCTTGGACACTCCAGTGAACTTACTGACTCCAGTCGCCAACCTGAAGTTGGGGGAATCACTGCAGCTCTGATAGCTCTGCTGAAGCACTCTGGGCCAGAGACATGCACCCTATTGCTGGTTTGCGGGCCTTTGTCATGGCCATCTCGGTGAGCTCTATTTCTGTAGACCAAGCCTTGTACAAGAATAGATCTCGCATCAAAGCCTGGCTCTCTGGGGTCGACTGGAATACCTCTTCCGACGCTGTTAGGGCGCCTGTCTTCATGTGGCCGCGGCACGTACGACCCACTCCTTGGAGGAGGGGTGGGCACTCGACGGCGACCATCGCGATCGGCTCGACGATCATACTGCTCCTGGTTTCTGTACTGATCACGCTGCTCTCCACGTCCCTCACGCCTCGGGGGTGACCTCGGGCTATGGGCGGACTGGATCGTATCTGCGACCACAGAGCTGCTATGGATCCTATCCTGCGACTGAGACACGGCCGTATTCTGCTCTCCTGCTACCCGGAGTAAGGCCCTGATCTGCGCCAGACCTCGGCCAGCTTTTGACTGGGAAGGTTGAATCAACTCTGCTATCCGGGCAGCAGCTGCTAGGTTTTGGATCGGTGTCCGGTATACCTGAGCCAGAGGTGGAAAAAGTTGGCGTCGGCTGGACTCAGGAGCACATTGACGAGCGCGATCGTCGAATGTGCACTGTAGGTTCTCCAGCCGAGTGCGCTCAGCCAGATTGGCCAAGCCAGCCTGTTCCAAGGCCTGGGCCTCGGGCATTTCTCCAACTATTGGAGTATGCAGGGCATCCATGTTTTGGCGACGAAGTTCTTCTCTCTGTTGCGAGGAGAGAGGCTCGGGGCGGTACTCTTCGTGAACGCGCGACGGATCGCCGTTCCGATCACCTCCATCTTCACGATCGAAGCCAGGAGGACCGCGTGGTCCATTGACCATCAGGACTTCCGCTGCCAAGTCATTGCTGCCGCACACGGATGTAGTCTCTACGGAGCCAGTCGACAGACCAAACAGGCCATAGAGAGACTCGTCGGGCTCGAGCGTCGCGACTTGAGGGGTGTCCGACTGGCGAGCCACCGCATGCTTCACCCACCGTTGAATCCTCGACCGGCCGATGCGCTTGCTCCAGCGGGTCGCCGGGAGGGGGAAAGCCATTGGAGTCGACTGGTACTGGGTCAGCGGTTGCCGCAGGAGGACGCCGCGGACGCACGCGTGAAAGTGCGTCGCCCCGCGGGCGGGGAGCGCATCGATGTCGAGTGGTGCGTCCTGAAGCCAAGTGGAGTCGTCGGCGACAAACATGAGCGCGCCGAGACGGATCTCGCGGCCCTCAGCCAAACTTCCGCTTGGAACCATGATGATGGGGATCGAAAAAAATTGTAAATTCTCCAATAAGTTGCTAAGACACCTGCCCCACTGTAAGACCCCGGATGTAACTTTCCCAATATGTACTCCAACTCTTGCCGTTTCTGGCTTTAAGTTATTTTATTTTCTCGGGTTCGGGTCTTTGTCTCCGTGTGATGTTATCGTTGTCATGCATCTCATATCATGTCATCATGTGCATTGCCTTTGCATATGTGTTCATCTCATGCATTCGAACATTTTCCCCGTTGTCCGTTTTGCATTCCGGTGCTTCGTTCTCCTCCGGTGGTCACTTCTACCTTTCTTTCGTGTGTGGGTATTAAACATTTCCGGATTGGACCGAGACTTGCCAAGGGGCCTTGGTTTACTACCGGTAGACCGCCTGTCAAGTTTCATACCATTTGGACTTCGTCTGATGCTCCAACGGTTAACTGAGGGACCGAAAAGACCTCGTGTGTGTTGCAGACCAACACCTCTCCAATTTGGCCCAAAACCCACCAAAACCTTCTCCATCATCTAGAGCATTCGATCGCGATCACGTGGCCGAAAACCGCACCTCATTTGGACTCTCCTAGCTCACTCTGCCTCTATAAATAGACCCCCCTCCGAAATCCGGATCTCCCTCGTCCGAAACCCTAAAAATCGTCTCCGCGCCGGCCGGACACGTCCGCCCTGACCGGACGTCCCGCCGCCGCCAACCACGCTCAGCCACGTGGCACGGAGCCGCTCGTCCCGCCGCCGGCCCGGGGAGCCCGCATCAGGCCCCCGAGGCCCATCCGGATCCGCCGCCGCCCGCCTTTGCCCTCCTCCACTCCGGCTCGCCGGCGCCACCGCGCGCCTCGCCAGGTCTTCGC